>NC_092232.1:19339027-19346527 GCF_036320965.1 Panulirus ornatus
GAGAGAGAGAGAGAGAGAGAGAGAGTGCCACAGACAGTGTAGTACCACATGTATAGCGTGGTGCCACCCACAGACACACACACACACAGATCCAAGCTCATCGTCTCCACCATCTCTCTCTCTCTCTCTCTCTCTCTCTCTCTCTCTCTCTCTCTCTCTCTCTCTCTCTCTCTCTCTCTCTCTCTCTCTCTCTCTCTCTTAGTAAACAAAGGTGAAGAAGACTCCACTGTGGATGGTAAAAGCGTATCGATAACACAAAACAAGTTTTCTTATTTTCTTTTTTTTTGAGCTTAGTTTTTATGCTAGAAAGCAGCGACAACGAATTTTTGAGACAGTGATGAATAGCACTCACACGATACAAGGATCTGCCGTCACCATTAGATAAGCGCTAACACAGATAGATAAGCTGAAGACTAATAATTAAAGCCCAGGTCCTCCTGATCGTTTCTCTCCACAAGTGATTATATAAAAAAAAAGACGTCAAACACGAAAATTGCCAAACAGTTAAGCTATATTTTCAATATTGTCTCCAAGGTGGGATAATCCCTGCAACACCTCAGATACAGGAGCTGTGAAGTGCTTGGCAATTACCGTCCATATTTGCCCCACATCAATTATATGTGTTAACTTCTGGAGTCGCTTATTACAGATGAAATCGTCGCTTATCTCGCTAATGCACTGTATGGGTTCAGAAGGCACAGCTCATGCCTAACAAACCTACTTGAATTTTGATATACGTTTTTCAACACTAACAACAAGACCAAAGCGATGGGAATTATATTTCCAAAAACTGTTCGACAAAAGTTCCCCACGTTAAATTGATGCATAAACTCCGGGTCTTGGGGTATTCGTGCTTGCATAGGAAACTGGGTAGAAGCTAATTAGTTACATTTCCGGAGGCAGAAAGTCGTACTGAATGGGGAAATCATCACCGTGGTCACCTTGTAGCAAGTGGGGTCCCCCAGGGATCCATCCTTAGAACTATACTTCTCATCATTTATATCAACGATAATGACGTCGGGTCGAATAACTTACGATCCAAATTGGCAGACGACACAAAGATTGGCAAGTGTCAAGTGATGAAGATCTAAGATTAGAACAGGATCTGGATAAAATCGCTGATTGGTCTAGCAAATGGCAAAAGCCATTCAATGTCAATAACTATCAGTTGATGCAAGTAGGAAACCTTTAAAAAAAATCGATAGGGATGTCCTTTGAGGCCAAAGGACATCCCTAGTTTAAGGGATCTACGGGTCACGCTCTCCAACAACTTCAAATTCTACCAGAATTGCAATGAAGTTGCTAAGAAAGCAAATGGGATATTAGGATTTTTGAACAGAAAAATGTTCATAGCGTCACTATACCTAGGTCTAGTTAGACCACACGTTGAATATGCAATGCAGCTCTGGGCAACCCCACTCCAGCAAGGATATTCTTAAATTGGAAGCAGTGCAGCGCAGAAGAACTAAATTGATTCTTTCCTTGCATACCAAACCATATGCGGACCGATTGCGAGAATTAAACTTGTTTGCTCTGAGCAAGAGGCGTCTCCGAGGAAATGTGATAGAATGTTTTAAGATAACCAAAGTATACAGCAACGTCAATATTGAAAATTTCTTTGCAGTAGCGCCAACATTACCAACGAGAGAAACAGACTAAAACTTAGAGGTCACCGACTTAATCTAGACTGTACGAAAAATTTCTTGACCAATGACATTATTTACACGTGGAATAACTTCCTAGAACATCTGATGTTCTGAGCAACACTCATAATCTCTTCAGTATTAGGCTTGATCATCACTTGTCACTCTTCGATATTGAATGATTATAATTCATTTGATCAGTGATCATGACGTATCACACTACCTTCTCAACCCCCGATCTCTCTCTCTCTCTCTCTCTCTCTCTCTCTCTCTCTCTCTCTCTCTCTCTCTCTCTCTCTCTCTCTCTCTCTCCTGGCCATGCTGCGGACACATTCAAACATTGACTAACCCGTGTTGCCCGCCTTAAGAGAGCAAGAAAAAATCATTGTCATTTCTCAACATCGGGAATGATGTAGACATGGTAAGGCGAGAGGCTGGAGCTCATGTTTATCTTTATTATTGTCTTTATAACAAAAGGTCAAGGGATGCATGTCGCTGGTGATGGGATACATGACATATTCATGCTCATTCTAACCTACGATTTTCCTATACAAATCCCTTCAGACATATCACTCCTGCAAAGTATTTATTTTCTATATGGTTTGTCCGTCCCGTGTGTTGCCGGAGGGAGTGGAGGGTGGAGACAGAGCCTTTGCTTGCTATTCTTTTCCTCTGCGGCTTTTGAAGGGACTGTGTTTCTTTCAAGTAGTGTTCGGGCCAGACCACCTCGCTTTGACCAAGGGTCTATGTGGTCTTTGTAACGATGTAACTCTCTCTCTCTCTCTCTCTCTCTCTCTCTCTCTCTCTCTCTCTCTCTCTCTCTCTCTCTCTCTCTCTCTCTCTCTCTCTCTCTCTCTCTCTCGCTCGCTCGCTTCTGGCTTTCATTTGTTTTCTTTCAACTTTTCTGAGGGGAAGGGATAGGGAGGAAATGTTATGGGGTGAATATCTACTGTGTTGATACACTCTGAGGTGCGGGAATGGGGTGTGGGAAGTGCAGAGGTAGTGGAGGGGATGGTTGGGTGGATAAGGAAAGTCTTTGTGGTGGTACTGGAGTGTAATGTGGAGCAGGATGGGTGTAGTGATGGAGGGAAGGAAAGAAGAGGCAAAATATATATATATATATATATATATATATATATATATATATATATATATATATATATATATATATATATATATATATATATATATATATATATATAAAGGCCAAAAGTTCCTCCAAAAATACTAGTGTATGGCTAGATGAAGATATTGTTTTCACAGTGAACTTTGACCTCATCAGAACTCCGGGAATGGTCCAGATCACAAATATATCCCGTGCAGTGCATGACCCTTGAGGACAGGTGTGTGTGTGTGTGTGTGTGTGTGTGTGTGTGTGTGTGTGTGTGTGTGTGTGTGTGTGTGTGTGTGTATAACGCTACGTCTCACTTGTATGAGACCTTAAGGGACAGCAGTGCGAACCATGGAGGTCCGAAAATAATGCGTGAGAATCAAAGCTGTAGAACCGCAATGCAAAATTTACGTTTTTTGGTTCATTTCAACGATCATCACGCACACACACACACACACACACACACACACACACACACACACACACACACACACACACACACACACACACCTAAAAATGATAAAGATATCTTCTGGTCCTCAAAATAGCTCTAATTCTACCATGTATCAGGTCACTTGCTCCTCAAACGATGGAACGACGCTAAAAAAAAAAAAAAAGCAATTGACCTCCGTCCATAAGGTTGGGGTACATTGTTATATTAAGATACCAACAGGTTTAATGATCCACACAAGTCTGGACTCACATCTTACAGCTCCAGATCTGCTGCTTGGCTAACTCCTGGTGGATGGAGTCGGTCTTCCAGTGCGCTACAGACGCCTGAGGATCGAATCCCCAGTATATGTGTGTGGGGAGTGGGAGGTCGGAGGTGGGAGGAAGGGATTGTAGAGAAGAGTGACAGGGTCGGAGGAAGGGGGTTTGTATAGGGAGGGGACAGGGTACAGGGGCAAGAGGGACGGGAGGATGGCTGGCGTATAGACTGGGGGAGGGTGGGATGGCAGGGTTAGGGATAGGACTGGTTAGGGGGAGAGGCAAGGTATGGGGAGGGGGGGGGGAATGGTGGACGGGAAGAAGTTGGAAGGGAGGGAGGTAGAGGCTCGGTAGGGGATTGGGGTCGGGGGGGAGGGGGGATGTTGGTTGAGGAGGAGAAGGGGTGAGATCAAGAGAGAGAAAGAGATCAAGAGAGAGAAAGAGATCAAGAGAGAGAAAGAGATCAAGAGAGAGAAAGAGATCAAGAGAGAGAGAGATCAAGAGAGAGAGAGAGAGAGAGAGAGAGAGAAGAGAGAGAGAGAGAGAGAGAGAGAGAGAGAGAGAGAGAGAGAGAGAGAGAGAGAGAGAGAGAGAGAGAGAGAGAGAGAGAGAGAGAAGGGGCGAGGGAGGGGGAGAGAGCAAGCCCATATGACCCCCTCTTCTCTCCTCCCCCATCCTCCTCCTTCACTCCCCCCCCCTCCTCCTCCCGGCCTGTCGTCCACTTGGCATTCGTCGATTCGTCTCTGTCGTGGCGGGGATCCCACCTGTCCGTCATCCGCCCACCACCACCGCTGACACCTTCTCCACCACTCTCCCTCACCCCACGTCCCCACCCCTCCCGTCCTCCCGCTGCACTGCCTCCACCACCATTAACACCGTCGCCATCACCACCACCACCACGACCAAAATTGGCATCACCACCACCATCACCACCACTACCACCACTACCAGTACTGCTACCGCTACCACCACTACCACCACTACCAGTACTGCTACCGCTACCACCACTACCACCACTACCAGTACTGCCACCGCTACCACCACTACCACCACTACCAGTACTGCTACCGCTACCACCACTACCACCACTACCAGTACTGCTACCGCTGCCACCACTACCACCACTACCAGTACTGCTACCGCTACCACCACTACCACCACTACCAGTACTGCTACCGCTACCACCACTACCACCACTACCAGTACTGCTACCGCTACCACCACTACCACCACTACCAGTACTGCTACCGCTGCCACCACTACCACCACTACCAGTACTGCTACCGCTACCACCACTACCACCACTACCAGTACTGCTACCGCTACCACCACTACCACCACTACCAGTACTGCTACCGCTACCACCACTACCACCACTACCAGTACTGCTACCGCTACCACCACTACCACCACTACCAGTACTGCTACCGCTACCACCACTACCACCACTACCAGTACTGCTACCGCTACCACCACTACCACCACTACCAGTACTGCCACCGCTACCACCACTACCACCACTACCAGTACTGCCACCGCTACCACCACTACCACCACTACCAGTACTGCTACCGCTACCACCACTACCACCACTACCAGTACTGCTACCGCTACCACCACTACCACCACTACCAGTACTGCTACCGCTACCACCACTACCACCACTACCAGTACTGCCATCGCTACCACCACTACCACCACTACCAGTACTGCTACCGCTACCACCACTACCACCACTACCAGTACTGCTACCGCTACCACCACTACCACCACTACCAGTACTGCCACCGCTACCACCACTACCACCACTACCAGTACTGCTACCGCTACCACCACTACCACCACTACCAGTACTGCTACCGCTACCACCACTACCACCACTACCAGTACTGCTACCGCTACCACCACTACCACCACTACCAGTACTGCCACCGCTACCACCACTACCACCACTACCAGTACTGCTACCGCTACCACCATTACCACCACTACCAGTACTGCTACCGCTACCACCACTACCACCACTACCAGTACTGCTACCGCTACCACCACTACCACCACTACCAGTACTGCCACCGCTACCACCACTACCACCACTACCAGTACTGCTACCGCTACCACCACTACCACCACTACCAGTACTGCTACCGCTACCACCACTACCACCACTACCAGTACTGCCATCGCTACCACCACTACCACCACTACCAGTACTGCTACCGCTACCACCACTACCACCACTACCAGTACTGCTACCGCTACCACCACTACCACAGCTACCATCACCTACATCAGTACAGGTACAGTACCGTACTGTCCACCACCCACAAACAAAGACACGTATACAGAACCGTCCACCACCATCTAGCAAAGACAGGTACCGTACCGTCCACCACCCACTAACAAAGACAGGCACAGTACCGTACCGTCCACCACCCACTAACAAAGACACGTATACAGTACCGTCCACCACCATCTAACAAAGACATGTACCGTACCGTCTACCACCCACTAACAAAGACAGGTACCGTACCGTCCACCACCCACTAACAAAGACACGTATACAGTACCGTCCACCAACATCTAACAAAGACAGGTACCGTACCGTCTACCACCCACTAACAAAGACAGGTACAGTACCGTACCGTCCACCACCCACCAACAAGCATCACTCGAGGTACGCAAATCCAGGTACACAAATCCCCCCTCCCTCCCTCCTTCCTTCTTTCTCCCCCAAATGCACCAATCTCCTCCCTCCCCATTTCCCCAGCGCACCATTCCCTCAAAAAAAAAAAAAAAAAAACGCATGTCTAGCCCCCTACAAAACACTCCAAGCCCCACACCTGAACTGCTCGTCCTGTAGCTTAAAGCTGCCCTTGAAAAGTGTTAATTAACGATACCAACAAAAGAAAGATTAAAACAAGGATTTTGTCGAGGACTGCTACGAGGGATTACTTAAAGAGGACGGGATTACTTTAAGGGGGCGGGATTACTTAAAGGGGACGGGATTACTACTTAAGAGAGGAGATTATTTAAAGCGGAGAGAGAGAGAGAGAGAGAGAGAGAGAGAGAGAGAGAGAGAGAGAGAGAGAGAGAGAGAGAGAGAGAGAGAGAGAGAGATCTATGGCGGTATATGAGAGATAAGGTCATAATATTTCATGTTATAGAATGTGTCTGGCTTTGTGAAGGCGTTGCTTGTAGACACAAGTTATTTCTATTACCAGGCAGGAGATGAGGCCTATCAGCTATACATGTAAACAGATTTAAACCTTTAGTGTATTTTCCCTTGTCTCCTGGTAACGTCTTCTGTAAATTATCTACATTCAAGTGCAAAACAATTATAACTCGTGTCTTCCTTCAAGATGCTTTGGATACATTCAGTCTTGTAAATTTCCTGCGTTAGCTAGGTAGCGTTAAGACCAAAGGACTGAGCCTTTGAGGGAATATCCTCACTTGGCCCCCTTCCCTGTTCCTTCTTTTGGAAAATCAAAAATGGGAAGGGAGGATTTCCAACCCCCTGCTCCCTCCCCTTTTAGTCGCTTTTTACGACATGCAGGCAATACATGGGAAGTATTCTTTTTTACCTATCCCCAGGGATAATATAATGTATACATATATATATATATATATATATATATATATATATATATATATATATATATATATATATATACACATATATATTGACGTGCTGTCAATGGACTGAACCAGGGCATGTGAAGCGTCTGGGGTAAACCATGGAAAGTTTTGTGGGGCCTGGATGTGGAAAGGGAGCTGTGGTTTCGGTGCATTATACATGACAGCTAGAGACTGAGTGTGAACGAATGTGGCCTTTGCTGTCTTTTCCTAGCGCTACCTCGCGCGCATGCGGGGGGGGGGGGGGTTCATTTCATGTGTGGCGGGGTGGCGACGGGAATGAATAAAGGCAGCAAGTATGAATTATGTACATGTGTATATATGTATATGTCTGTGTATGTATATATATGTATACGTTGAAATGTATAGGTATGTATATGTTTATGTGTGGACGTGTATGTA
>NC_092232.1:19351527-19369027 GCF_036320965.1 Panulirus ornatus
CAGTGGGTCATCCTGTACTTTACCAATCTTGGATTGGGATTCACATTTTCCCTGATGTTAGCCACACTCCATGGGGGATCAAGCAGTCGTATCATTGTATAGTGGTCAGGAATAGGTTGTCCAGCTGTTGTCTTCATCTCTTATTTGTTAATGACCTACTAATTCGCATAGGGTAGTTCTCTATGTTGTATCCCATGCCACTACACTGGTCAGGCGCTAGATGATGGTGATTTTCTTACTGGTTAAGTACTGGTTGTACCTGGTTGTTGCAGCTGTCCTTACTGGTCAAGAATTGGTTGGTTCAGCTGTCCTTACTGGTCAAAAACTGGTTGGTTTAGCTGCCCCGAACTGCACAAGGACTGATTAATGCAGCTGTCCTAACGTTTGCTCAAGCAGTCCTTGTTGCTCAAGGATTGCCTAAATTTTCCTTGCCGCTCAGGAACGGGTTGGTTTTAGCTGTCCTTACTGCTCGATGAATGGTTGGTCTAGCTGTCCTTACTGCTCAGGAACTGGTTGATTTTGCTGTCCTTGTTACTCCAGGACAGGCTTTTGTAGCTGTCCTTAATGCTCAAGGACTGTTTGGGTTTGCTTTCCTTGCTGTTCAAGAATTGTTTGCAAATCTGTCCTTGTTGCTCAAGGAATTATTGTTGTAGCCGTCCTTGTTGTTTACAGACTGGTAACAGTAGCCGTCCTTGCTGTTTACAGACTGGTAGCAGTAGCCGTCCTTGCTGTTTACAGACTGGTAGCAGTAGCCGTCCTTGCTGTTTACAGACTGGTAGCAGTAGCCGTCCTTGCTGTTTAAAGGACCGGTTGGTGTAGGTATCCTTACTGCTCAGGTGAGTGGCAGGTGCTGCTGCTGCTGCTCATGCAACTCAAGGACTGTTTGGTAGAGCAATCCGTGCACGTCAAAGACTGAGTGATGTGCACTCGCTCCAGGCAATGTTGGTCATGTGTCCGTAGTTATGATACATACCACAATGTGTCCGTAGTCATAATACGTACCCCAATGTGTCCGTAGTCATGATACGTACCCCAGTGTGTCCGTAGTCATGGTACATACCCCAATGTGTCCGTAGTCATGGTACATACCACAATGTGTCCGTAGTCATAATACGTACCCCAATGTGTCCGTAGTCATGATACGTACCCCAGTGTGTCCGTAGTCATGGTACGTACCTCAATGTGTCCGCAGTCATGATACATACCCCAATGTGTCCGTAGTCATGGTACGTACCTCAATGTGTCCGTAGTCATGGTAAGTGTCCTAGTGCGTCTGGGTCACAGTAAGTAGACTCGTGTGTCCAGAATCAAGGTAAGGATTCCAATGTGTCCGCATTCATGGTAAGTATACCAGTGTGTCCGGTGTCGTCATGTGGTAAGTACACCAGTAGAAGACAACCAAAAAAAAAAAAGCAGACTGACACAGGAAAACAGGAAGATCTACAAAAAAGAAAAAAAAAAAAAAACAGATCCTCTACGCTGTGTCGTTTCTCACCAGAAAAAGAGGTAATAAAGGCAATAAAAACAGGTCTTTATTACCATCGTGAACCCGACGAATCCAGCGGCCACGAACGACATACATCACGCACGACCGAAAATAAGGAGAAAAATAAATTGATAATACGAAATAGAAGCGACGGAAGAAGGATTCGGGCGGAGGGCACGGTAGCGGGTCGCGAGGGCGCGGCCAACCGTCAGGGGCGGGAGAAGCAACAACACTCACCACCACCACCGTGGTGGGTGTCGGGCGTGCGTCCTATTGATTTACGCCAGAGTAAAACTTGCGGCGCTGAACTTTGGCTCCAGCAACTTTGCAACTTTAGGAGAGACTTTAATTTTTTATCCTCTGGGTTTTGAGGGGAAGGAGACCTTCTAGTGGCGGGATTAGCAAGGGAGGTAGGTCTTGGGTTCTCACAGTGATGTAATCTGGAGATAAGGATATAAAAAAGTGGCTTTATCTGTCCGTGCGGGCGTTTGGGCTCATCATCTCGCCAGAGAACAATCTCATCAGCGAACAAGACTCTTCTCTTTTAACATGTTTTGACTACGTTCAAACTTGCTGTTTCTACTTATCAATTCTTCCTTTCCTCACTACGTTCAGAATCCCGAGACCCCGAACTTGCAGTATGAGGGCTGTCCGACCGCTCCTCCCCGACGGTGGAGTTGAGAGATTATAGATCACCAATTTCTCATCATATCACCCCAGTGGGGTACTTCATGTCGGCCATCAGGCACGCTTAGACAACGCCCTCCAGTGAGAGTAATGGCCTTCCCTCTTTCGTCTGATATCGAATAATTGGCGGATTTATAAGGCCGGGCGCGTTGCCGGCCGCCGTGTCGTCCAGTCTAACCCAGAAGCAGCAATCTGCCGCGTCGTCGCACCCACCGCACCGCCGCCGCCACCGCCGCTAGCCAAGCTGTTGCCGCCCACCTGACGCCCCGACGCCGCCGCCGCTGCTGCTACTGCTGACCAGCCTCTGCCGCCATTTGACGCCCCGTCCTCCTCCTGCTAATCATGCTGTGCCGCCACCTGACACCACGCCGCTGCCGAAGTCGCCGCTGCCGCCGTCCTTAATCATGGTGTACTGTCATCTGACGCCCCACCGCCGCCGCCGCCGCTAACTATGCTCTGTCGCCACCTGCCACTCCGTCGCCGCCGCTGCCGATGCATACAGCCTTAGTATCCCTCATCCGTTAACTGTAGTCATCGGCAAAATGGGTTGAGTGACTGCCGCTGCCTCACTACGCCTCTATCCCACTGACTGATTTCCCCTTCGTGATTTAAGACGTGAAGACAATACAACGATCAGAACGTCAAAAAAGAAAATTATTTACAGTTTACAGGTACAAGTTATAGTCAAGATCTATTTACTGTCTATATATCTGTCGTGCTACTGGTAATATATCTCACAGGAGGAGCCAAGTGGACAGGATCAAGGAACGGTTGTGATGTAACATAATCCTCGAGGAACCGTCGCGATGGAACGCAATCCTGGAAGAAACTATGGAATGGAACGCGATCCTGCAGGGAAGGATACAGTGGAACGCCGTCCTGGAAAAGATCCACTAGAATACGAACCAAGAAGAAACAATTCAGTGGAACGCGATCCTGAACGCACAGTTGTGGTAGAACGCGATCGAACTTCGTATAGAAAAAATGTATCTATATATACAAAAACGTACGAAAACCAAAGTATATTCCACATCAACATGACCCATATGACGGAGATGCCTGAGTCTGTACTGGATGGTTACAGTAACCCAAAAGAACGCTAAGATTATCATCACCTTAGGAACTGGTGTCACCAGCCTGGGTGCTAGGGTCATCATCCTAACGGCCGGGTCACCATCCTGGGTGACAGGGTCATCATCCTATGGGCCGAGGTTACCAACCCGGATGTCGATGTCATCACCCCGGGGGCTGAGATCACTGACGTGTATTTAAAGAGGACTTTAGACTTCCTAAACTCAAGGTGGTGTGGCAGACTTCAGGGAACAACGGGAATGGAACAAGCCATTGGACCCACAATACCTTGTTGTTCCGATAGGTTTCGAGACCCCGGGACCTTGTGGCAAGGAGAAGAATCATCATTTGCCTAATAGGTTAAGCTCCTGGCTCACTGAATCAACTACGTACAAGAGACAGAGCAGCCAGCTTTCTATTTCAGTGCCTCAACATAGCTATCGAGTCAGGATAAGACATAGGTGTATAATCGAGGATAAAACACAGGTGCATTATCAGTTTGAGTTTTCTATCCGAGAAAATGGAGGATGTTAACAAGAAGCATATTTGTTTTAACGACTTTTTGATAAGCTGGAGCTGTTATTAGTAAGGGGATATGAAAAAATAAAACGCATTAGGATGGCAAAGGGAAGAAAGTACTTCACCCATCGAGAAAGAACACTTTTTCTCATGGTTAACGTTTATCCTCATTCTTTAAGATATGGGTCACATAGAATTAAGCTAGAGGTAGTATTCTATATGTGTATTGTTCCTGGGAATTGAGGAGACAAAGTACCTCCTGCGTGGCGTAGAAAGCGACTAAGGAGGAGAGCAGAGGGCTGGAGATCGTCCCCTCCTGCATTGCCTTCCAAGAGATGGAACTTAGGAAAGAACCAAATGACGATATCTTATCTTCTAAGGGTCAAGCCATGTATTCTATGTGCTACCTCGCTCAAGCGGGAAACAATAAAGACGTATGAATGAATATATATATATATATATATATATATATATATATATATATATATATATATATATATATATATATATATATATATATATATATATATACTATCACACTCGATCGCCGCTTCTCGCGCTAGCCAGGTAGCGTTAAAAACAGAGGACTGAGCCTTAGAGTTACTATCCTCAATTGGCCCCCTTCTCTGTTCCTTCTTTTGGGGAGAGGGGAAAAAAATACTACCCACGTATCTTCTGCGTGTCGTAGAAGGCGACTAAATGGGGGGGGACCGGAAATCCTCCCCTCCAGTTTTTACTTTTCCAAAAGAAGGAACAGAGAAGCGGGCTAAGTGAGGATTTTTTTTTCCTCTAAGGCTCAGTCATCTGTTCTTGGCGCTATTTCACTAACGCAGTAAATGGAGAATATATATATATATATATATATATATATATATATATATATATATATATATATATATACACAGCAAAGGCCTTGGAATCCCAGCGGATACATGAGCAAGGTTGTGAATTTCTTGACCTTTCAGCGAGTAGCCTCGCCAACCCCAGCATTACCTGCACCTCCTCACAACACCTCTACCCTCCCGGTCTCGCTCCCTGACCCACGATATAGTTAAAATTAACATTACGTTCTGACTGGAATACATCACAAGATATAGACACAATTTCCATAACTTCAGGTCGAGAGAGAGTATAGCTACATAGACTAATGTAATCAAAAGAAGAAATGTGGAAAAGTAATTGCCAGTTGCCAAGCGAGAGTGTAATATTTCTTAAGAAAAACGGAATTATACATATATATATATATATATATATATATATATATATATATATATATATATATATATATATATATATATATATATATATATATATTTCCAAAATGTTAAGCAGAATCATTTCCTGATATTTTCCTGGAACTGCCTGGAATAAGGAGAGAGATAGAGGGGTGGGAGGGAAGCCTTGATGGTAGGGGCTATGAAGTTAAATACCCAGAACTGGAAAAGAGGAACATTAGCTGCTATTCAGATCTAACTAACCGACCGGGTAACTACAACCATTGACCCTGTCTTCCCCTCAAAACTGGTTGTTAACAACACCGTAAAGATAACAACGAAAAACTTTATCAACGACAACTAAAGTATCGATATACCGCTGGGAGATAAGGTCGCATCGTCCACGTTATCACATAGCTAAAACAGACCCAATAGTTATTGTTTTCAGAACACGAAATTGAAATAGACAATAGATAATCCCGTTAAATTGAAAACGTTTACATCGTTACGGAAATTTCGCACGTAAGCCAGACCTTAACAGTGATGACGGGACATCAACGGTACACCAGCCAACTAACTGCATTAACCATAAATGATAAATAATTACGACATAAAGATAACACTAATCACTGTAGTGTATCGTGAAGGCGATAACTGATATCTGAACCTGCAAGAGACACTCAATTTCCCAGCGTCTTATAGATAACAGGAGTAAACATCAACGCTTCATAAAAAAAATCGTCAATAAATAAATAAATAGTGTAAAAGAAAACCATATGATTTAGAAAACGACCATCAGTAATACGTGTGTACCAACAGCAGCGCCCCCACCACCAAGATGGTACATGGAAGTAAGAGAACACACACACACACACACACACAGTCACAAGCGTCACGTACCATCACCAAAGACTTTAGAAAGGGGGTCGTCCAGACCGACCTCTAACCCTCCTCCTCCTCCTCCTCCTCCTCCCAGGGTGGCAGACGACGACGACCCCGACGACCCCCTCCTCCTCCTCCTCCTCCCAGGGTGGCAGACGACAACCCCCTCCTCCTCCTCCTCCTCCTCCTCCCAGGGTGGCAGACGACGACCCCCTCCTCCTCCTCCTCCTCCTCTTCCTCCTCCTCCCAGGGTGGCAGACGACGACCCCCTCCTCCTCCTCCTCCTCCTCCCAGGGTGGCAGACGACGACCACCCCATCCTCCTCCTCCTCCTCCCAGGGTGGCAGACGACCTCCTCCTCCTCCTCCTCCTCCTCCTGGCCTTCAAGACAGAAGCCGCCTGGACACACCCGGATGGCCTCCAGATTTTCAAGATGGCCGCTGCAAATCGATACGGCTGGGAGTTCCACTTCTCGACACGATGGCGAGGCAGGCATGATATTTTTTTCCCTCTCTCTCTCTCTCTCTCTCTCTCTCTCTCTCTCTCTCTCTCTCTCTCTCTCTCTCTCTCTCTCTCTCTCTCGCCACGAGCCGGGCCGTTGCGTGGCTGCGGCTCGTCGTGTTTTATTGCGACGGGTTTATTGTGTTCTCGTTTTCGGGAGTTATGATGGTGGTGGCGTGGGGCGCGTCTACTGTGAGGCGCTCCGCCAGAATGTGCGTTCGGAGCGGAGGGCGGCAGACTGGGGGGGGGGGGGAGAGAGAGAGAGAGAGAGAGAGAGAGAGAGAGAGAGAGAGAGAGAGAGAGAGAGAGAGAGAGAGAGAGAGAGAGAGAGAGAGAGAGAGAGAGAGGTTTAAATCGTATTTTGATATAAAGAGAAAAAAACATCAAAATATGTTAAATGAAGTCAACTTTAATCTTATGGTGACGCAAAATCCTTGACCCTTGTCCACCATATTGCACGGTAAAGGCATCGTCAGCCAGGTAGACGGTAGCTAGCCAGGACCCGTGTGAGGGCCATCGACACACGACCTCCCGCTGACGCCTTCTGTAGGAGGGTGTTCCCTGGGGCTCCTCGCCTCATACTGGGGTTCGAAGATGGTATGAGAGGAAACTGTTGGATGGGGTACAATGAGGATAGAAGGAAGTGAAGGGGGGAGACGGTGAAGGGTGCAAATGAGGGAAGGGGCGAGGGAAAGGAGGCCACAGACGCACAGTGGCTAACAAGAGGTGAGAGGCAAGAGAAGGGAGGGAAGACTCAACAGTAGATGAGGAACAGTGCCCACGGAGGAAGGACGTGAGGAGCAGAATGATTAGGGCCTGCCAGGAGGGAAGGGCAGGGCGTGGTACCACAGGAGGAGAGGAGACGGACAGGAGGATCCACTGGAGATAAGGGCAGGGGGTGGCACCACAGGAGGAGAGGAGACAGGTAGGAGGATCCACTGGAGATAAGGGCAGTGGGTGGCACCACAGGAGGAGAGGAGACGGACAGGAGCATCCACTGGAGATAAGGGCAGGGGGTGGCACCACAGGAGGAGAGGAGACTGATAGGAGGATCCACTGGAGATAAGGGCAGGGCGTGGCACCACAGGAGGAGAGGAGGCGGGTAGTAGGATCCACTGGAGATAAGGGCAGGGCGTGGCACCACAGGACGGAAGGGCCAGGGGAAGCACCCAAAGGGAGGCATAGGTTGCTGCTGTTGGCACTTGGGGTGTGGGGCGCTGCCACGGCCGTAGTTCGTACACGGTAACAACTAAGGGCGTCTTGAGATACCATGGGGGTAAGATGACTTCGCCGCATCCACACGCAGGTCAGTGGCACACCACTGTGTGACATCACCACAAAATACACACAGGTGCATGTGATGATGTCATTCGACGCATATACATAGGTATATATCGACATCAAAAATCGACAGAGTCAAGACTGAGTCACCTTAAACCTATCCAGGTACGCATGAAGTCAATATCGACTCTCAACACACGCAAGCAAGTTTGACATCACCCTTCACACATGCAAGACAAGAGTGACATCTCTTTTGATATACAAACGGATGAACATATTGTTTAGACAGAACCAGCAGACAGATAGACGGATAGAGAGTCCTTGAGTGACAAAACAGAAGACAGCGTCGAGGACGCCTACATCACAGTGCACATGGAAGGTCAACGAACTGATGATTAACGTATCTACTACGACAAACGCGTTAATCAAGGTCACGAGACGCGATCCATCGACCAACTCACGAACGCTAACGAAATACAGCAGAAGGCATTACACCAAGATTAATCCTTCAGTCCGCAAAGGGGAATCACGAACGAACCCACGAACGCAGAACGATGGATTGCAACATGAAATAATCCCGCAGTCCACAAGGTGAATCCAGAAACTCACGAAGGCTAAAGAACATGGAAACAATGGATTACTTTCAGAGTAATTCCCTCACTCACTCCCCCTCACGAGGAACCCGGCAAATACAATTATTCGATAACCCAGATGGTTACTGGCGGGGAGGGACGTGCCACCTTCACTGTGGTGAGATGGGGCTGCCTGCTCCCCTCTTTGGCTCTCTCCCCTTTATCCTCTCCCCTCACTCTCACCCCTCGCCCTCTCCCTCGGTAAGCTCTCACTCGCTCTCCCCGCTGCACTACACAGTGGCAACAGCCGCACACCCTGGTGCATTCCCTCTACACCCTGGCTACCAGTCTTATACTCTTGTATATACCTTGTATACACCCGCTGCACCAGTCTTACACCCAGGTATACAGCCCCCACACCCTGCCTACCAGTCTTACACCCGTGTGTATATATATCTTCTACATCCTGGCTACCAGTCTTACACCCATGCACATATCATCAACACCCTAGCTACCAGTCTTACACCCTTGTATATACCTTCTACACCCTGGCTACCAGTCTTGCGCCCTTGTGCAGGTGGGTTCTTTTTTTTTTCAAAAACGGTTTCTGTATTTCCAATTGAGTCAGTATGGAAGAAGTTAAAGATGATGTGCTCTTCTCTAGCATACCTCCCCTACCACTCCTTTTACAGCAAACCTCCTCCACCACTCCTTCTCCAGCATACCTTCTCAACCACTCTTTCTCCAGTATACCTTCTCCACCACTCCTTCTCCAACAGTCCTTCCCCACCATGTTTCCTTCACCAGTCCTTCTCCAACACGGTTCCTCCACCAGTCACTCCTCTCGAGCACGGCTTCTCTCCATCAGTCCCCCTACCTTTTTCTCCAGCAGCTCTTCTTCACCAATCCTTCTACTCCTTCACGGATCCTCCACCAGTCCCATCTCTCCGACAGAGCTCCTGGAGCAGTCGTCCCCCTCTCCCTATCCGTCCACCTTGGTTGCCTCCTCTTTATCACCTCCCTCCACCTCTCCATCATGGACCCTTCCACCAATCTTCCCTAATAAGGTTCCCTCGAGCCCTCTCCACAACGATTCTTTCCCATCAAGAGTCCCCACACTTTGGTCCCCTCTCCCTCCTTCCCGCCCTGTCCCTCCGCCACAGTTCCCTCCGCCAGGATCCTCTCCCTCCTCCTCCTCCTCCACCACACCCCCTACAGCTCAGCTTTCCGTAACAGCGTCACTCCACGAGATACAAGTCATCCCCTCAGCTCAGGTGAGGTGGACTGCTGGAGCTGGTTACGTGCCCCTTGAGCCCCACGTACAGCCTAAACACCCTCGGATGGTTGACCCCCTCGACCCTTAAGCTGTACCCTGCTCACCTTTAAATCTCCCCTTAACTCCTTTATCTTTAAATCTCCCCTTAACTCCTTTATCTTTAAATCTCCCCTTAACTCCTTTATCTTTAAATCTCCCCTTAAGCCCTTTATCTTTAAATCTCCCCTTAACCCCTTTACTTTTCCTTCCCCTTAAATCGTATACTTCTAGAATCCCCTTAACCTTTTTTGCCTTTAAGTCCCCTTTAACCCATATACCGTTATAAAATCCCCTTAACTCCTTTGCCTTTAAATCCCTTTAACTCATATACCTGTAAAATCCTCTAAATTCCTTTGCCTTTTAATCTTTAACCCATATACCTGTAAAATATCCTTAACGTCTTTGCCTTTAAATCCCCTCTTACCCATATACCTTTAAAATCCCCTTTTACCCATAAGACTTTAAAATCCCCTTAACTCCTTTGCCTTTACATCCTCTTTAACTTATATCTGTAAATTCTCTTAACCCCTTAACATTTAACTTTCACTACTCCCCCTCCCCCTCCTCCTTAACTCTCCCTTTTCGTCCACACTTTAACTTCCCATACCCCCCCCCCCTCCCAGTCTCCCCCAGCCCCCCTCTCAAGGGGAAGAAAAAAATATTCATGTAAACAGATGATTAAAAATTGAACGGTAAAGAAAAATGGTGGATTGTAAACTATACTAATGAGTACTTTTTATGTGTTTATTGAGGTATAATTTTTGGCCGCGACTGGTCAAGAGAATTTCGATTAATAGGTCTGCTTCCCGTTTTCCTCCTAAACTTCATTTTCTTCCTGTCCTCATCTTCTAATGTGATGATTATCCCTGAGTGTTTGGCTTCTACCGTGTCCATCGTGTTCCACCCTTCCTCGTCTTCTTTCCTAACTTTTCTGAACTCCACTTTGTACAGCCAAGCTCATTCCTCAGTGAATAGATGCCCATCTCTCTAGTCTGCCAGCCACGTAGCGTTCTTCATCAGTTCCGAATTCTCTGTTTTCAGTCATTTTTATTTTTTCCTCCCTGATTATGTGTCCCGTCTTGTTTCCTGCCCCTGGTAGCCCCCATCACTGTCATTTTCACGATTAGTTTCTCCTAATCACCATTCCTCGTTTCGTAGTCCTATCATGGCTTATTATACCCCATCCCTTTATCCTATAGTTACCTCATATTCGTTTCTACTTTCCTCTGTCAATATCATATTGCTAATTCATCGATTTCATTTTCTTATTTTCTCTTATTCGTGTTTACCTCGATTTCTCATTTTTCGTTCGATGTTTTCATTTCCTTTCTCTCCTCCTTCATCTCCTCTTCATTGTTTACTGCTTTCCTCTGTTGCCGTTACTCACACTCCCCCCTCACAACTCTCCTGCCTTCACCCAGACTCCCCTCAGCTCTCCTGCCTTCATTCGGACTCCCCTCACCTCTCCTGCCTTCTCCCAGACTCTCCTCACACCTCTCCGCCTTCACCCAAACTCCCCTCACAGCTCTCCTGCCTTCACCCAAACTCCCCTCACAGCTCTCCTGCCTTCACCCAGACTCCCCTCACAGCTCTCCTGCCTTCACCCAAACTCCCCTCACAGCTCTCCTGCCTTCACCCAAACTCCCCTCACAGCACTCCTGCCTTCACCCAGACTCCCCTCACCTCTTACTTCTCGACCCTCGTCTGCCCTCAACCTCCGTCGCCAGGGGCATAAACATGCTCCAGCTAGGAGGGGACTTGGGAGTAGAGGTCTCATTAAATTCTCTTGCCTTGTTCTTGTGGAGAACAGTCACGTGGTCTTGCCTAATTGGGCCAGGCGTTGTTAGGATGTAGGTAAGGGGATTGCTTCCTGGTTTAGAGGAAGGGGGAGGGGGTGAGGGATTAAGGATTTCTGGCAGGGATTTGTCTCATTAATGATCATGATCTTCCAGAGGGCTGAATAGTGTGAATGGTGCACCGACTGAATTGCCCGTCCGACCCCCACACACCTCCCTCTCCCTATCTCTCTCTCTCTCTCTCTCAACCTCAATAATTGACGGAGTTCTTCTTCCTCCTCCTCCTCCTCCTCCTCCTCCTCGTCTACCTTCCTACCTCCTCCCGCTCTCACAGAGGCTCTTCACCTGCATTGGCCCCTCACCGTCGCCGACTGATTGAAGATTTACCCATATATCCAGCGACTGAGGTGGTGGAGGTCGTCTCAGTATATGGTGTGTGTGTGTGTGTGTGTGTGTGTGTGTGTGTGTGTGTGTATGCTGTGCAGCGACTGTTTCGTGTTTGTGTGAACTGGTGAAGTGTAACTGGACCGTTCAGGAACTTTTTATCTATTAAATGATATCGATTACTTTTGTAAGTGAGTTATTGCTGTGTGCCTGTTGTAGTGTCCTCAGGTTTCTGTAGTGAGTCTTGCCTGACGATGGATAATCTGATGTGAAACAAAGATGTCTAGTTCCTTACTGCGTCTTCCTGCATTGCTCAATTTTTTTCGGTTCACAACATCAAAATGTTTACAGGCTTGGGCCACATCACGGCTGCTGTAACGACGCATTATTTCCGCAAAGCAAAATAAATAAAAGATTTCGGTCGGTGTTGCATTTCAACATCGGAGGCTGTGGGCTGTGGGAAGCGCAAGAATACACTGCCATACCAACACGGCTCCAGTTGCAGAAACGGCTCAAAATCATCTTTGCGAATTTCATCTCGACGACGTAATCATCCTTACGGGGAGTTAACTAGCGGGAGACATTGCTTAAGTACTGCTGCTCATCATCATGAAATACGACGGTGAGAGAGAACGATCAGTGGGATGTTCATGGGGTTGTTTCATTCTCTCTCTCTCTCTCTCTCTCTCTCTCTCTCTCTCTCTCTCTCTCTCTCTCTCTCTCTCTCTCTCTCTCTCTCTCTCTCTCACGTCGTCGATCCTGGTACTCACCTGAAGTAGTCGTCCCTGCAGTACAGATGGCCTTGCTTGGCGAAACACTTCTCCTCCAGGGGCTGGTGGCACTCCCAGCAGCGAAGGCAGGCGCTGTGCCACACCCCCTCCTGGGTCTTGGAGAACCATCGCTCGGTGATGCGGCCGCCACAGCCGACGCAGATCACCTCCTCCTGCCCCTGGGAGTCCTCCTGACGGTCCAGCATCCTGCGACACCACCGAGCGTCCTCCTGAGGCAGTTCACCTGACGGACCGGAGAAGAACAGGAGAGTGAGACTCGATAAGGCAACACACAGAATTGTAATGTTAACATTAAAGTGTGAGACAATGTGAGTGGGACGAGATGCGTCATTAAATTGTAGGCTGTTGTTAAGATGCAATTAAGAGAAGATCAGTGGTTTCAGACGACTGAATGACGTCAAGAGATATCCTTGAAATGGGGAATGAACCCTCAAATGACTGAAATGTTGCTGAAAGTGAAGAAACACCCTAGTGTTCAAGAGCAAAGCAACGGGAAAAAATTATTACTATCTTTACAGGTCTTCAGTATTAGTTATCTGTAGTGTATGTGTTACAACAATATCTTGAGGCTTCGTCTTCGTCAGGAGTTGTGAGAGTGTGAGACGTATGGGTGGAGGCAGTCATCAACAGGACGGGCTGCGCCCACAGCCGCCACCCACCACCTATCATTTCAACCTTAACGCCCTAAGGAAGAGGAGGAGGAGGAGGGAAAAAGAAGAAAGAACTCTAAGAAGGAGGTGAGGTGGTGCGGGGAAAAAGGAGAAAGAAAGACAAGATCACAGGAAAACTGTCGACCGGAAAATAAAGAGGAGGGAAAAGTATTTTTTCCTGTCGGATGTCTCCCCCACACCCTCCACCCCAGGGTGACGGGAACAGACAGGAGTGGCACCTTGAGCGACGCGCTCTCACTCTTACCCTCAGCTTGCCTCGCTGTCGCCCCTTCTCCTCCTCTCACTACCTTACCTCCTCACCCAACACCAGTATCTCTCTCTCTCTCTCTCTCTCTCTCTCTCTCTCTCTCTCTCTCTCTCTCTCTCTCTCTCTCTCTCTCTCTCTCTCTACCTCTCTCCACCCCTCACTCAACCCCCCCCCCACTCTTGACCTGCCCTTTACAAGCCCTTATCCACCCTCCGACACCCTTCCCAGAGACCCCTCCTCCCTCCCTTCAAGACCCCAAGTAGGGGTCGAAGCGTTGCTAACGAACCCGGTCATTTAACGTGGACTGGGAAATAAACAAGGTTGTGTTAAGGGGTGGGAGGGAGGGATGTGTGTGTGTGTGTGTGTGTGTGTGTGTGTGTGTGTGTGTGTGTGTGTGTGTGTGTGTGTGTGTGTGTGTGTTATGCAAAGCTAAATCATGTGACGCTACGGAAGAACACGTATGAAAACTACCACGTGAAGGACAAGAGTAAATACACTTTAACGAGCAGAGAGAAAATGATTTTAGGAAACCCTTTGAGGATAGACGACGTAACACTTGAACACGACGACGCGGCCTTTAAACACGACGACATGACCCTTGACCACGACGGCACGACCCTTGAACACGACGGTACGATCCTTGAACACGACGGCACGTCGTACCCTTGAACACGACGACACGATCCTTGATGACGACGACACAACCCTTGAACATGGTGGAAGACCCTTGATCACGACGGCACGACCCTTAAACATGACGGAAGATCCTTGATCACGACGACACAACCCTTAAACATGACGGAAGACCCTTGATCACGACGACACGACCCTTAAACATGACGGAAGACCCTTGAACACGAAGACACGACCCTTGAACACGACGAGACGACTACTGGGTACGATGGCATGGCTTTTGACCCGAACCATCAAGCCATCATCATAACCATGGGTCGTACCGCTGTGTTCAGGGGTGGTCCCGTCCTGCTCAAGAGGTTAAGGATTAAATGAATTCGAAAATTCAACTAATACTAAAAACGATGGAAGGATAACATAATGGAATCCAGGACGAATGAGGTATATGACGGAGGTACCGTGGAGGAGGTCCCATGAATGAGGTACCATGAAGGAGGTACCGTGGAAGAGGCACCATGAAGGAGGTACAGTGATGAAGGTACAGTGAAGGAGGTACCGTGAAGGAGGTACCATGAAAGAGGTACAATGATGAAGGTACCGTGAGGGAGGTACCGTGAAGGAAGTACCATGGAGGAGGTATCGTGGAGGAGGCACCGTGAAGGAGGTAAAGTGCAGAAGGTACCGTGAAGGAGGTACCATGGAGGAGGTACCATGAAGGAGGTACCGTGGAGAAGGTACCCTGCTCTGTACCACGGACCACCACGGGTGAGGGAGTCCCTCGAGAGTAGGACCGCCTCCCCAGGAGAGTCCTCCTCCTCCTCCTCCTCCTCCTTCTCCTCCCACGCCCTCTGGCTCTCAGCACCCCAAAGTTACCTCAAGGTACAATGGTGCAGATCTTATTTGGTACTTCCTGGTATGTACTTCTCTGTACAGATGTTCATAATATATATATATATATATATATATATATATATATATATATATAGATAGATAGATAGATAGATAGTAAAAGGTCACAGTGGTGTGCGTAATATAGTATTTGCATAAAACCACTGAAAAATGAAACACGATAAGTTCCCAAGTGCACTTTCGTGTAATGATCAGTGCTTCATTTACCATCAGAAATGCATTTGATCTTCTTACAGTAAAGCCTAATTATTATTATTATCGTTATTATTATCATTATTATAATTATTAATATTATTATTATTATTATTATTATTATTATTATTATTATTATTATTATTATTATCATTATTACTATTGACAGTGCAGTAAGCCTAAGCAAACAGCTAAATTTTTCAACATGAAATGCTGATGAGAAATTGATAAAAAAAAAATGAGAGGGTGTAAGATGTTGGCGCCTTATTGAAACATAGGACTACCGAATAACAAATTGTGGGTGTAATAGTTAGCCATTCGTGAAGGACACATGTAAGCTTTGTGGTAATTGGTTTACAGGGTAGGGCGAGGGGGGAAGGGAGGTCACATGGAAGCGCGACTCTGATTGGCTGATAACTTATTCACAGTTGATGTTGCCATTTCTCCCTTGACACTGGACACAGCAGCACCTCTTTAAACCGTATCTACTAGAAGATCTTTAATCGAAATTGGTCACATATGAGAGAAAATACAAGTATATATTTCTTTATTTCACTTTAAACTTGCGTAAGCAGAGTGGTAGTGGCCAGAACGATTAAGAAATAAGATAATAATAAAAGGAGAGTTGGTCTCTACCTGGTCAGCCTAGTCCGTCCAGAGGAATCATACTGGTTCGCTCACCCGCCAAGAACGCTGGGAATCTTGCATCAAATTTTCATATGTAAATTAATCAGAAGAGAGAGAGCATAGCGGAAATAGTTGAGGCATAGCTGGCTGGGGCTACTGGTGAAACACTATGCCCCAGGAGGTGCTCGAGTTATGCCAATAATGCCTTTGTCCGTCGCTCGTGTATGTGTGCTTCGGAGTCTCATCGAGTCGCAGATTACCGCTCCATCCGAATCATTAACCTTAAGCGTACTGTCATCACACGGCCACTGTCATCACACTACCAACACCTCAGCCTCCTTAAGCATGACGACACGACCCTTGAGGATGACGGTATGGCTTTTTATAACCTAGCCCTTAAAGGGTATAAAGCCATAGATGGCTTTTGACTCAGCCTTTATGAAAAAAAAAAAAGGTCGGGTCAAAAGCCAAGCTGTCATACCCTACTTTTCAAGAGGTTGATCATCATATTCACGACACCACGTATAGTTCTTGACCACCTACTCGCCAAGTGAATACAGCCGACGTCCTCACCACCAAACGCTGCCTCTCACCAGGACACCACAAGCCACTACTTCGGAAACTCCGGCCGTAGAGAACGCACAGGTGTTCTCCCCGAATTAACGAACCTGTACAACCGGTTCTCACAAATTCTCGCCTCTCCCTTACCTGCCGAAGGCCCCTAAACCTTGAGATCCAGAATATTTGCTCTACCTCACCCGCGTCGGCAAGACTCATCGACCCAAAAAGATTGCCTTGATATTTGACATATTTTTCAGAGTATATACATCAAGCAACTCTGAGAAATAACAAACGGTAATATAAAATGAATGAAAAGATAACCACGATGAAATACATCAATTAAGAATAGATAAGTGAATCAGCTGATGAATGGCATTATAAAAACAAAAACCTGTAAGAGTTTATCTATAAAGGAAGATTCGAACCTTACTAGTCCAGTCATAACCTCCATGGTGATTCAACACATAATTCCAGTCCCCTTCGCCTCTCAGTGTTCATTATGTTAAGGATTAATCTCCAAGGTCCCCCTTAGTATTAGCAAGGGAGTGCGGTTTACGTGTAATAATATGCAAATCATTTCTGAGCTGACTTCATTCACTTATGTATTCTTGAGTTCATTCCCCAGTCTCCCTATGTTAATCTGATGAAGGTGTATAGTAATGCCTGTCCTAAATGCGTCTGACATCCATGCGAAACTTAAGTGTCCAAGGTCAACGTTACATTTGAGGCAGACATTCATGTTGATGTAATGCTTGTTAAATGTCCTTGTTAAAGTTAAGCATGTTAGATGGCATTAGTAAGATTAAGTCTATTAGATAGACATTCCAGAGTTTAACAATGTTAGACGTCCATAAAAGTTAAGTTTGTTGGACATTCAAGTTAACTTTAACTCCGCTGGATGTCCACGTGAACTCTGATTCTGTTGTACGTTCCTGATCTGCTTAATTGTGTTAAACATCCGTCCTAAAGTTAACACATCAAATCCACAGTAGAACCATGATCAGTAGAACCATGATCAGTAGAACCATGATCAGTAGAACCATGATCAGTAGAACCATGATCAGTAGAACCATGATCAGTAGAACCATGATCAGTAGAACCATGATCAGTAGAACCATGATCAGTAAAACCATGATCAGTAAAACCATGATCAGTAGAACCA
>NC_092232.1:19374027-19386527 GCF_036320965.1 Panulirus ornatus
CTGGGTGACCTGACGGCTCCCCACAACTGAGCTGGGGACGCCCTTGGGTGAGGAGCTGGTGGGGGTGGAGGGGGCAGCAGACTGAGTTGGAAGGGCCTTTGGTTGGGGTGGTGGGGACCCCAGACTGAGCTGGTGGAGCCCCTGATGGCTTGTGTGGTGCACCTCTCTCTCTCTCTCTCTCTCTCTCTCTCTCTCTCTCTCTCTCTCTCTCTCTCTCTCCCTCAGCGCTCCACAATGCAGTCATAAGCCAAAGTTGGAATCTCGCGTTTCTATCAAATCCCTAAAATATCAAGATCGGTTGTTAAGTCAAAATCTTTTTCTAAAAACCTCCCTCGAGTGTCGTTTCTTAATACAAATTCACGTTTCACCTTCCCTCATGGTGAAGGATTTATTAACTATTAAGCTCCCTTTTTTTGGGAGATCTTATCCGGAATTCCCTTTGAAAGAACCTTATATATATATATATATATATATATATATATATATATATATATATATATATATATATATATATATATATATATATATTTTTTTACCTTCGTTGTGGAGGTCTGGATTGCTAATTACATGGACCTTTAATTCTAATAACTTGATAAGGATTATCAAGTGATTATGATCCCTCCCCTTTTTTTTTTCCCCGTCTGCGTCGTTATAAAAGAAGATTAGAAACACACTTTTTTTTCCTCTCGTAATATACTGGTATGTCTGATATGTTGATGACGATGGTAGCTGGAGATTATCTGAGGGTGTATTGCAATACGGATTTCTGAGGGTATCTTGCAATACGGATTTCTGAAGGGATCTTGCAATACGGATTTCTGAAGGGATCTTGCAATACGGATTTCTGAGGGTATCTTGCAATACGGATTTCTGAGGGTATCTTGCAATACGGATTTCTGAAGGGATCTTGCAATACGGATTTCTGAAGGGATCTTGCAATACGGATTTCTGAAGGGATCTTGCAATACGGATTTCTGAAGGGATCTTGCAATACGGATTTCTGAGGGTGTGTTGCAATACGGATTTCTGAGGTTGTGTTGTTAACATGGATTAATGACAGTAAGACGTTCCATCATGTTACTGCTGCTGTCGCTATACTTTCGTATCACAGAAAGTCAATCTCACAGCAGATCTAAGTCATTGCGTTACGTCACATGAAACCCTTGAGCGTATGTTACGTTGTGAGGGCGTCACCGACTGGCTGGGTGGACGTGACGGAGGCACTTGTGGAAATGATAACAGTATCCTTAAGGATCTTTCTTCTCTTGTTTAGGTTCTTCGTGTCGTGAGAGGACATCCCCCTCACCCCCTCATCCCTTCCCCAGCTGGGGCAGGAATGAGAAGGGGGGAGGGAGGGAGGACCGTCGTAGTTTCAGATAAAGAAAAAGGGGAAAGGAAATATAAGAGGGAGCATTAGGGAGGGAGTCTTGGAAAGGCCAGAGGCAGAGACATTTTAGGGAGGGCAAGGCACTGTGAGGCAATTAAGGGAAGGTTACGACACAGTAAGACAATTAAGGGAGGGTAGGACATAGCAAGACCGATAAGGGAGGATGAGACACATTGAGACAATTCAGGGAGGACAAGACACAGTGAGACAACTCAGGGAAGACAAGACACAGTGAGACAACTCAGGGAAGGTGAAGAAGGGAGAAAAGAATACTTCTTGGACAACCATGAGGGTGAGTTATGAGTTCCTGGCAGGGAGGTTTAGGTCAAGGGGGCTGGTGATGGCCCACGTGTGTTCTGCCGAGGCCTTTCTTCTTATCACACTTGGTGTACTATAGGTGTTCGTGAGAGAGAGAGAGAGAGAGAGAGAGAGAGAGAGAGAGAGAGAGAGAGAGAGAGAGAGAGAGAGAGAGAGAGAGAGAGAGAGAGGTGTCTATGAGGTGTGGTCAAGTATCCCCAGCTGAGCTGTGGTCGAGTATCTCCTGCGTGATTGTGATGCAGTATTTCCCAGGTGGTTGTGATCCTCGGGCTTGCCTAGTTTAAGCATTTTGATTGTAATAGTAAACTGTGCTTGGTCGAGACTCGGTAATCGCTGCTTATTTGTGGGCTCCCCTGTGCCTTCTGCATGGCTATGGCTCCTCACTTGCTCTCCAACTGTGAGCCACCATCTGATTGATTGGACCTCACCACTTAGCTATGGGCAAGGACTGCTGTTTGGGTGCGTGCCTGTTGCTTAGCTGTGGCCCAGTACCTGCAGCTTGGCTGTTCCCCCAGTGCCTGCAGCTTGGCTGTGGACCAGTACCTGTTGCTTAGCTGTGGACCAGTACCTGCAGCTTGGCTGTGGACCAGTACCTGCAGCTTGGCTGTGGCTCAGTACCTGCAGCTTGGCTGTTCCCCAGTGCCTGCAGCTTGGCTGTGGCCCAGTGCCTGCAGCTTGGCTGTGGCCCAGTACCGGCAGCTTGGCTGTGGCCCAGTACCTGTAGCTTGGCCACATGAGGCGGCATTTGTACTCGACTTACTGTGGGTTGTGCAAGAGTTCGAACCTATGAGCACATGTGTAAACCCATAGACTTGTGATTTGTATATGACTGTGGGTGAATGACGTACAGACGCAGTTGGAATATATGTCTGATGGACATGACGTACAGACATGGTGGTATATATGTGCCTGTCATTTCATTTATGTGGGTTGTCCTGCGAACATTAGATTGTTTATTGGAACATAAAATGCATGTTCACTGACGTACACTATTGAAACAATATCTTTTATTCATGCACATCACGGCAATATATATATATATATATATATATATATATATATATATATATATATATATATATATATATATATCCCTGGGGATTGGGGAGAAAGAATACTTTCATCATTACTTTCTCCATATTCTGTGTGTGTCGTAGAAAGCGACTGAGAAGGGAGGGAGCAGGGGAAATCTTCCCTTCCAGTATTACTTTCTAAAGGAAGAAACATAGCAATGAGCCAAGTGAGGAATTTTCCCTCTCAGGCTTTCTCATCTGTTCTTGACGCTACCTCGCTCACGCAGTAAAAATATATATATATATATATATATATATATATATATATATATATATATATATATATATATATATATATATATATATATATATATATAATCCCTGGGGATAGGGGAGAAAGAATACTTCCCACGTATTCCCTGCGTGTCGTAGATGGCGACTAAAAGGGGAGGGAGCGGGTGGCTGGAAATCCTCCCCTCTCGTTTTTTTTTAATTTTCCAAAAGAAGGAACAGAGAAGGGGGCCAGGTGATGATATTCCCTCTAAAGCCCAGTCCTCTGTTCTTAACGCTACCTCGCAACTGCGGGAAATGGCGAATAGTATGAAAAAAAAAAAATATATATATATACATATATATATATATATATATATATATATATATATATATATATATATATATATATATAGATAGATAGATAGATAGATATATATATATATATATATATATATATATATATATATATATATATATATATATATATATATCATTCATCAATTTCATTATACAGACGAAGAAAGGCCAAATACTTATATACACACACATATACATACACGAACATACACCTATATATACATATACATATATGTATATATATATATATATATATATATATATATATATATATATATATATATATATATATATATATATATATAAATATATATATATATAATAAATATATATATATAACTACACATATACTTGTTCGCCTTCATCTACCTCGGCGGCACCCCAACCCACGGGAAACAGCATCGCCACTCCCTGCGCACGCGCGTGTGTTGTGTGTGTGTGTGTGTGTGTGTGTGTGTGTGTGTGTGTGTGTATAGATAGACAGAGGAATAAATATTTTGAAAAAATCATATATTTTACTGTCAATATTTGTAAACTAGGGAAAAAATGATGAATTAGTTTCATGGCAAAAGTGAGAAAAAATCATATATATATATATATATATATATATATATATATATATATATATATATATATATATATATATATGCATATATATGAGACGAGGAGTTAGTCATTCACATTCAGGCTCCTCAACGCTTGTGAAGAATCAAAATTGGATCACTCAAAAGAACCAGTATTACAGATGCATAACGCAGAAAAAAAAAAAAAAGGAAAATGATATATCGTAGCTTGTTATTTCTACCTTTTGAGTTAATTCATTAACTGTGAAGGTCTGACAAGTATGGACAAACAATAAAACCAACAACACATGTATAACGTTTTACATTGTGTTCATATATCGTAGCGGAAATCCTTAAGAAACATTTATTTAAGAATAAAAGACGAGAGGAAAGAATTTTTTTGATTTCATATGAAATACTAATATGACATGAAGCTCTGAAAAACCATTATGAATAGAAAGATTGTACGAAGTTTGATATATCAAAAAAAGTTAAACAAAAGACCCTCACATATGCCTTTGGTACAGATATTGTGTAATAATGTCGGGTCATTTTCATGTCTCTCTCTTTCCTTACACCGTTAAGCTCTGGAACCTATTATTTAGCTTCTCACATCCTTATTATGACCTCACAGTCTTCAAAAGGAAGCTATTTTTTCTACTATCTCTAAAAAGTCTTAGTTTTTTTTTTATTCTTTCCCTCCCTTTCTCTATCTTTATCCTTTCTTATTTATTATTGAAGGCCAGGACAATTATCTATGGTTTGAACCTCCTGCGTGAAAGAACAACCACAACGAGGATATTCCATGGCGCCACATGTATGTAAGAGGCATATGACGAGGATATTCCATAGCGCCAAATGTACAATGGTGGGGCATACATGCAATGTGAGTGATACGTCCGTTCATATAGATTCCAGCCTTGAATAAAGATTAAAATTCGTATCTTCTAAACAAAATCCCCACAGCTAACAGACAGATATACACATACACATGTAATGGTAAACACATGAAACATGCACACACACACACACACACACACACACACACACGTGTACACTCACAAAGTAAACACAGGAACACACAGGCCTCCGTGGTGTGGTGGTCAGTGTTGGTGACCATAAATCGTACATAGTAGTTCACATGGAATATATATATATATATATATCTTCAAGCACTTCACACACACACGAGGGACAATGCTAGCGAGAGAACACGACGGGAAATTTAACATAGCAACTTCTAACCTGGCGAGTGTATTCAAAATTGTTATCATTTGCAGCATGACTTAGACAGTATGTGATCAATACTTACAATCGCATCTGTTGATCAACCTTCAAAAAAAAAAAATCCCATGTAAAAGTATTAACCATCAAATCTTGATCAAATCGAAAGTATAAATACTTTTGCTTGGTCTATTAAGATTGGTGTTGGACGGCGGGAATCAGGTGTGATGTTGGGATTTAGATAACTTTGTTAAGGACTGCCACCTGATGATGAGGTGGACTGTCTCCACGAAACATGTCGCGCCACATGTATAGAAAAATTACGTGTATGATAAAATTGTATGAACTCCTACTGAAGTGCGATTTCACCTTCATATATATATATATATATATATATATATATATATATATATATATATATATATATATATATATATATATATATATATATATATATATATATATATATATATATATATGGACAGTAGCTCCCGCAGCCCACGCTCTCTCTCTCTCTCTACCTTACAGTCACCACCCCATCAGCTCCTGCAAACACCCTCCCACTCTCCTCTCTCACACCACCTCACTCCTCGCTCTCCTCCTCATGAAAATGCCGAGGCTGCGCTAACCGCTCCATTTCATTAGATAACAAGAGGTACATTATCCCGGGGGTTGGGATCCCCTGGCCATCATCTCAGCAGGGAGTAGAGACAGGGTCGTCATGGGAGGTCGTGTTGCGGTGCACCTCGCCAGCAGCAGCAGCAGCGGCGGCGGCGGTGGCGGAGGAGGAGGAGGAGGCGGCGGCGGGAGCAGCGGTGGTGGCTCAAGCTGGGTCGGCCGACTCGCTCTATCAGTCTGTCTCTCTCTGGTTCGGCGTCGACAACGGCACCACTCAAGTGGGAGGCATACGCTTGGGAAATGTCTTGAATCACGCATGAGATGTAAAATTCCCCCTGAAGGATGACTAAATGCCGGGGGCACTCACTGTGCGTGTATATGTGGTACTTATGAAAGTATCCTATAGTACATATATCAGACTATACGCTATATATGATGATTCACACATGAGACTACCGTACGTTACATGAGACTATCGTACAGTGCATGTGAAACTATCGAACAACGGTGTGAGATTATCGTATGGTATATATGAAAGTACCGTACGTTACATGAGACTATCGTACAGTGCATATGAAACTATCGAACAACGGTATGAGACTATCGTATGGTATATATGAGACTACCGTACGTTACACAATCATAGATTACATATGATCCTTTTGTATGTTACATATGCGTCTACAGTGCGGTACATGTGAGCCTATCACACGGTATATATGAGGCTATCACACGGTACATTTTAAAACATCTAACGGTACATATGAGACTACCGAACAGTACATATGACACTATCGTACTGTATCGTACGTAACACCACAGGTCACGAGGATCAGTCCGGAAGGCAACACGGAGTTCCACAAGGTTGACTTCCGTCGTCAGTGTTATAAACAGATGATGCCCTCACACACTTGAGTTGCATATCGCGGCTCTATAAGAATTTCCTATCAACATAGAATATATACATCATAATGACAAACTCTTTAGAATATTGATGAAGGCTAATGGATTTTCACGTAGCCTTAAGACAGTGTCATTAATAAGAGCAATCATTTGGACGATGTTTTTCAAAGATGAGACACTGATACGAGGGGTCCAGGCGCCCCTTCCTTCCCACGACATTTCAGCAGATGTCGTGGGGTAGTAATCACCTGAGAAAACAATGATATCTGAATCTTATCTCCTCATTTCTGAAAACTAAATATCAAAGCCTGAATCTACTTTGATCAACCATTTCTCTTCCTTTAATTAAAGACAGAATTGTGTCATAAAATCACAGTGGTCCAGAGCAGCAAATTGCTTTGGTCTGCGTGTTGCATGCGAGTGTATAAAGCAGATAAGCCAGTTGTAAAAAGTGTTGCAGAAATAGCAACAATATTTCCCTCGAACACTTTCCTTTTTCTCCGTCTTTCCTCCAGTCTTCTCTCTTTCCCTCTTCTTCTTCTTCTTCTTCTTCTTCTTCTTCTTCTTCTTCTTCTTTATCTCTTATCTTCCTGTTCTTCTTGTCTGTCGCGTTCCTAACCCTCTTCCTTCCCCAACGCACGCACGCATGCACTTACTATTCGAGGAACGCATTAGCGAACAAAACTCCTGGACAAATATCAGGTTGCATGAGAAGCGGGGATCCTGCCTGCGGCCTCGGCACGCACGCCAGCACTGCGGGAGAGCCACCAGGAACCACCTGACGGAGGAGGAGTGGAGGAGGAGGAGGAGGACCTCGTGAATCCTTGCGTGAGGTTAGGACGTTCGACGGAATCGTCTCACAACTGTGAGATTTTTGAGATCTCACAAGGATCAACGAGCAGTCGTGTGAGAGTTTTGAGTCCGTTGAGACACAGCAAAGGATTTGAGCAATTAACCCAAGGTGTTCATATTATGCATACAGTGCCCTAAGCCACCTTTCCAATGAATGCACAAATGGCTTCGTGTGTAACCGTGCGATGGCTATAAGTCGCATATATAAATACATTATTTACCAAGGCAGGAGATTAAGAGTGGACATGACAGCTCTGTCATGTGTAAGAATGGCAGACGACCAGAACTCTTTCTCCATATGGACAAACGTGCGAAGATAAACTCCCGTTGTTGATAACAGAGTATGTGTTCTGGACACAGCCCTCAACAGCCAACCTCGCTATTTTCTCAGGACATTGCGGTGTTATCATGAGAGAAGTTATAGTTTATATAAGGACAATGACAGTTAACATGCCAGGTGTCTCTACTCACTAGTATGTCCGTACTAATCTGGCACAGTTAGTTGAATCATATTTACTCTCGCTTTTTATATCTATGATCGATTGTTGATTGATATATCATAAGGCTGACATTCCCATGCCCTCCTTTTGCCCCATATTGCGTTCAGTCTTTCTCAGTGAGTCTCGTAAGACGCAGAGCGTATCTTAAGGCCAGGGTTATAACGAACTTCACACTGCGTATCAATGTTTCTTCATTGTCTTGTATTCTTACTTAGTCTCTCGGCAATGAACGTTGAAATTAAACTGAGTGGAATCTTAAACACTCATCTGTACACTTTTAAGAACTTTAGGAAATTTGTTTCGGATTTTCTTTATGAAAAAAGTATCTATCTATCTATCTATCTATCTATCTATCTATCTATCTATATATATATATATATATATATATATATATATATATATATTTACACGAATACAGTACATATGAACGCGCACTTTTCATAGAACACATAATGCCCTCGCAACAGCAAGGATTCGAGGCAGGATTACGTGGTATTTGGAAACGCTAACATCTTGGCTTGATCGCCCCTAATAGGGAAATGACTATTCGATTACAAGTCATCGAATACCCTTCGTCTCACATCGATCAGCAACGGGGTCTAGACTGGTCAGATCCCAACAGGCTTACGTTACGAGTAGTCAGCAATTTTACAGAACTTGCTGTCACACGGAATATAGTGCATATGAACGCGCACTTTTCACAGACAACAGAATTCCCTCCAACAGCAAGGATTCGAACCAGGACCTTTTGTGTGGTAGTCAGGAACGCTAACAGCTAGGCTACAATCGCCCCTAATAGGGAAATGACGATTGAGTTACAAGTAATTGAACACCCTTCGTCTCACATCCATGAGCAACGGGGAGAAAGAAAGACGTGAAAATAGATAGAGAGTGTTAGATATTTATCAGAGCATATAGATCCAAGGTCCAAGCAAGGCCTTACAATTACTGAAAAATTTGCAGTCCCTTTAAAAGTCAGTAGAAGAAAAGCATAGTAAATCTCTCTCTCTCTCTCTCTCTCTCTCTCTCTCTCTCTCTCTCTCTCTCTCTCTCTCTCTCTCTCTCTCTCTCTCTCCATTGTTTCCTGACTTTTTTTACTTTGTCCAAAAAATAAAGAAAAAAAATGAGGATCTTGAGATCTTTCTCATCCACAACGTCCGGTATTCCATGAACACATCAAAATCCTTCTCCCACATCCTTCGGCCGAGCACCTCGCAACGGTGTGTGTGTGTGTGTGTGTGTGTGTGTGTGTGTGTGTGTTTTCTATCACGCTTCCAGCCACTTAATACTTGGCCTCCTCAAAGGCACTCACGTGCCATGACTCGGCACTACACACCAACCAACCCCCCTAAACTACCACAGCTGCTTCACCGAACATCTATGTACGACCTTCCACCTCTCTGAACCATCCTTGCGTTAATGAGAGCCACACAATCATGCACCTCGAGCGCCTGTAAACACGATGGTCCTCACATTATACACAAGAAGTAGAGAGTCTAGGAGTCTTGAGCAGTGGGAATATACTTCTTCGTCCCATGTATAGGAGAAAGACGGCTTCCCTCTTGTTTCTAGCCAGTCTCAAGACTTGACTGGTGGGATGGGTGGTGGCAACCGCTGCCATACAGTGCCATAAATGACCAGGACAGTAGTGAACACCTGCGTGCGATGAGGGCAGGAAGGGGTGTGGCACTAGGCACTGTTTTTGAAGAGGAGGAGGAGGAATGTGGAGGCTATACTCTATACATGGCAGAAACTTTTCGTGAGACACATGTGTTGGACACGGTGAGTGAGGCTCCATTTTTCTCTTCACACACACACACACACACACACACACACACACACACACACACACACACACACACACACATACACACACACACACACACACACACACACACACACACACACACACACACACACACACACACACTAACCTTCTTGTGTGTCTTCTTATCATTTCCTCATCTGTTTTCTTGTGATGTAACTAATCTTATGGATGACTTTTCTTCGTTCTTAAATTTTGTGTGGAAATAAAATTTCAGTTAATAACGATAATAATAATAATAGTCTGGCTTCTCTCTCTCTCTTTTTTTAATCCTTTTTATTCACAGATGAAAGTTTCTTTTTCTTGTTATCTTTTTGCACCTCAGTTGTAAATTCGTGTTAAGAGTTCTGGCTTTATGATCGTTCACCAGTTGATGGCCGCTAAAACACACACACACACACACACACACACACACACACACACACACACACACACACACGGAAGAAAAGAAGGTATAATTACGTTTTCTTAATGGTTGGTTATGATTTATCTCTCCCAGCCTTGGCCACGACAATCTCTCTCTCTCTCTCTCTCTCTCTCTCTCTCTCTCTCTCTCTCTCTCTCTCTCTCTCTCTCTCTCTCTCTCTCTCTCTCTCCTATTCACCTGTTGTTATCTCTTATCAGCCAGCCCGCATCTTCCTCCCTTCCACCCCCCTCTCTATCTTGTCTCTCGGTCGGGGCTGCGTTATCTCTGGCATCACCAGGGTCGCTGGCTGCCTACCCTCCCTCCCTCCCTCTTGGTTCCATCATCCAGCGTGCGACCCACCTCACCTTTGGGCATCACACTCTCTCACTCCCGTATATCTTCCTTCCTTGTCTTGCTGTATTTCCTGAACCTCTGTATCGCCCACGATTCCTTCTATATAATTCGCAATTCCTTCTGTATCGTTATCTCGTCCTCAATTCTTGCTTTATCGGCCTCGATCCCTTCTGTATCGGCCTCGATTCCTTCTGAATCGGCCTCGATTCCTTTTTCATCGGCCTCAATCCCTTGTGCATCGCTCTCGATTCCTTCATTATCATCTTCGATTCTATTCCCTCTGACAGTGAGCCTAATCCTTCCCTTGTCTTGTTTCTCAACATCGTCTTCCTCATCCGCCGCCTCCTTATATCGTTTCCGCGACCGACTCCGTCCTGCATCGTGCCTTGCACTCCCCCATCCCCTGCAAGTCCCCCGAACACCACATCATCTGGTCAACACTCCTATCGTTCTCCTTGACCGCTTTTTTTTGTTGTTATCATCCTTTCCTTTTTAATGCTTTCATCTTTCTTCTCTCGTTCTTCCATTTCTCTCCACTTTTACCTTCCTCCCAGTGTGTGTGTGTGTGTGTGTGTGTGTGTGTGTGTGTGTGTGTGTGTGTGTGTGTGTAATTACCTATTTGTACTATACGGGGAGGGAGTTCTACACTCGTGGGGCACCAATCCTTGAACTTTCCCTACCATCCTACAGCTTTTTAAACTCCTGTATCCTGTCCACACTTTCACCATTCGGTTTATTCCATTCATCCACCGCTCATGTACTAAGAAAATATTTCTTTATGTCTTGTCTAACAAGTTTCCTGCTTGATTTTATGTTATTCCCTCTGGTTTCTCTGTCCTTACATCCCTCTAAAGGCATCTCTCTGTTGACATCATCATCATACAAATTCGAATACTTAAAGGTTGTGATCAGATCACCCAATACTCTTCTTTCCTCCATCTTGTGGGGAGGAAATATCTAAGAGCTCTAATTCGTCTCTGTAACTCAGAGCTATAAGTTCTGGTACCATCATTGTTGTTGTGCTCCTATGGACCTTCTCTATTAGTTCTTTATGCCTCTTCAGGCGCTGTAACCAAACTGGAGAATCATATTCTAATTTCGACTTAATGTAGGATGTGAACGGCTTACAGATGATATCCTTATCCATATACTGTGTGTGTGTGTGTGTGTGTGTGTGTGTGTGTGTGTGTGTGTGTGTGTGTGTGTGTGTGTGTGTGGTACCAGCAGACCGGGAGTGCACAGTGATAACCCATGATAGCAGTGACCAGGGTAATGTATACCAGAGGTGCCAGCCGTACACTCACCCGCCACAGGAGGCTGGGGGATGGGTTCGTCTGCCTCACCACCACTCGACATTTAAACATCAGCCAAAATTTTGCAGGGGGAATTGAGAGTGTAATCAGTGCTTTCGAGACAGAGGGAGGAGGAAGGGCTGGGACGGCCTACATGACACTGCAGGTGTGACTGGGAGTTTTACTGTAAATGATTTACACGAGTTCTTGGTGTACGTTATCAGATTTACAGGAACGTGTTCTGCCACACACTCAGCATCTCGCACTTCATCATCATTCATGTTATAAGTACACGAAAGGAAACTAATACTCGTAAGTAATGAGTCAGTACGTGAGGTAATGATTCGTATCTATTTTTCTTACAAGTTCATCATTTGGTCGAACGGAACTTAGAATTAAATCTTTCATTTTTGCTTTTCATCAAAGATACCACAATGATCAACAGCAGCGAGATTATAGTAGTGATATTAATCATCGTGGGGTTATGGACACCGTAGGACGGTAACTGAGCGGTTAATAGCAGTAATGATGGTGGAGGTGGTGATGATGGAGGGGGTCTCCCTCCTGGTGTGGCCTACCACCAACCCAGACAACGTCTCGCACCCACACCCACAC
>NC_092232.1:19391527-19439027 GCF_036320965.1 Panulirus ornatus
CCGAGTTCACTTTGGCACATCTCATTCAGTATTTGTAATACCGAGCGAGGCACTGGGCTGGCGAGTCGGCGGCGGGCGGAGCCTCGCGAGCGGGAGCCGGAGACCCGACGCGCCCATTGGTCGGCCGCGAGGCTGTGCGCACGCCGACCCCTCCCACCGCTACTAATCTTCCGGGCGAGAATGATATATGTACTCCTCCGGCGGTAAATCTAGTATCTAATTATTTTATCTCTACCTGGGCCTGCACATACAGATAAATCCGGGGATTGCGAGAACGGACCATTTATTTCCCCGAACAACAAGCGGACTATAACAAGTGACGCCCCAGACGAGTAAATACGAGAGAGGCGGGCCGAGCGAGTCCCACAAGCGTCTCATATCGTACTGAGCACCTTGGGCAGTAGTGTGGGGGGGGAGGCCGCTGACAGCCTTGTCTGTGGTAGGTAGACATGATGAGTGTTGCCAGCTGCTATTAAACCATGCCTTAATTATCCGCAAGACTGGTGGGGTCCTTACAAGCATTACCTCACCAACTCCCTCCCACTCATCCGCTCGTCCGTAGGCCTCAGTCTCTGCTCCTCTCTCTCTCTCTCTCTCTCTCTCTCTCTCTCTCTCTCTCTCTCTCTCTCTCTCTCTCTCTCTCTCTCCAATCACTCTTCCTCCTCCTCCTCCTCCTCCTCTTCCTCCTCCTTCAGGAAGAGTAACTCTCCTCCCCCTCCCCCCTCCTCTCTAAAACACGCCAGCGAGAGACAATACCGCCGGATCGCCCCGATGGTTCCCACCAATTAAAGAAGCATGTAAGTGCGAACCGGTGTTGACGGGGTGGGGATAGGGCGCGGAGGGAGGGGGAGCTGGAAGGCCTCCTGAGAGATGTCGGACAGATCGTGCCGGGCCCTTAGGTCTGGTGTCCCCCGGGCACGGGTCCCAGCGGCCTGATCACCAGCCCGATATTATATACTCCGTCAGCCACAGCGGTACCTGGCGAGGGGATCAATGTGGCCCAGGAATTCGTCACTATGTGGAAGGTTATACGAGGCTCTTATGGCTTCTCCTCGTGGATGTGGAGCGGGGTGGATATAGATAGCAATGATGATGATGATAATGATAATGATAATAATAATAACAATAATGATATCAATAATAACAATAATAATATCAATAATAATAATAATAATAATAATAATAATAATAATAATAATAATAATAATAATAATAATGATAATAATGATAATAATAATAATAATAATAATGAGAAGAAGAAGAAGAAGAAGAACAAAAAGAAGAAAACAATATTGATAATAATAATAATTATTATTATTACCATTGTAATTATTATCATTATTACTATTATCATAATTCTAATAATTATCATTATAGTTATCATTATATCATTATTCCTATTATTCTATTATTATCATCATTATCATTAATATTATCATTATCATCATTACTATTATTATTAACATTATTTGCATTCTATCATTACCATCATCATTTTAAAGAAATCTACGATACGTGAGGGAGAGTGGAATGTATGTGGAAGAAAGTTAGACACAGTATGTGGAAGGAGTATATAGAAGCACTGGGCACATGATGTGGTGTAAGGAACAAAATGGTTGTATAATGAGAATGGATATCATTAATTTTCAAAAGAAGGAACAGAGAAGGGGGCCAAGTGAGGATATTCCCTCAAAGGCTCAGTCCTCTGTTCTTAACGCTACCTCGTTAACGCGGGAAAGGAAGAAGAGAGTGTAGTGTATGGGTGTGTTTATATGTGTGTGTGTGTGAGTGCATGTGAGGAAAGCATGATCATGAGTGATGTCTGGGCTTTGAGGGAGTAGGTGTTGCGGGAGAACCATGCTCTGCATTTAGTGGATGCAGATAATGATAGTAATTTGACCACGATAAACTGAAATAGTGAGGGGGGGGAAAATGGTAGGTTGTCGTGATGGATGAATGGATGGCAGGTGTTATAGCAATGTGTGTATGTGTGTGTGTGTGTGTGGGCCACATGCACAACAGCAATAATAGTAAAGAAAAGTATGTGCCGGTTATGTGGCATGAGAGTGCGCAGTGCAGAGGCTGGGTGTAATGCGCAGATGGTGTAAACGCTCTTTTCTACTGCAGATGTAGTGACGTGTGTGTGTGTGTGTGTGTGTGTGTGTGTGTGTGTGTGTGTGTGTGTGTGTGTGGTATGAGAGAAATAGATCTAAAAATTTTTAAGAAAATCTACCCATTCTCCCAGAGCCACATACCACCAGTACCACTTCAGGTAAATAGTCGGAAGTGCCCAAACATGAGTTGCGTCATGTGTTACGTGCCCCGCAAGACGCTGTCAAGCGTCGCATTGAGATCACATGTCGGGGGTCGGTGTCATATGCGCCACATGAGGTACACCTCACAGATGATGCCCAACATGAGGTACACCTCACAGACGATGCCCAACATGAGGTACACCTCACAGATGATGCCCAACATGAGGTACATCTCACAGATGATGCCCAACATGAGGTACATCTCACAGATGATGCCAAACATGAGGTACACCTCATAGAAGATGCCCAACATGAGGTACACCTCATAGAAGATGCCCAACATGAGGTACACCTCACAGAGGATGCCCAACATGAGGTACACCTCATGCAAGATGCCCTGTGTGAGATCCTTGAGGGAAGATGCTCTGCATGAGGCATCCTACATGTGATATGTTCTACGCGAGGTGCTTTCATGAGGTGCTCCACAACAGGAGCGACACATGAGGAGCCACACGTGGAGAGGTTTATAATCTCATACGCCTCATGTGGAGTCTCCAATGAGGTGACCTACATAGCCTACAACCCTCATGGGAGTTGACAATGAGATGGCCCACATGGCCTGCACTACTCCCTGTGAGGGGCTCACACACGATGCTCCATACGCATGAGATACTGTACATGTGTAACATGATGTTCCACATACGCATGAGATACTGTACATGTGTACATGATGTTCCAAATACGCATGAGATACTGTATAGTTCCACATACGCATGAGATACTGTACATGTGTACATGATGTTCCAAATACGCATGAGATACTGTATAGTTCCACATACGCATGAGATACTGTACATGTGTAACATGATGTTCACATACGCATGAGATACTGTACATGTGTACATGATGTTCCACATACGCATGAGATACTGTATATGTGTACATGATGTTCCACATACGCATGAGATACTGTACATGTGTACATGATGTTCCACATACGCATGAGATACTGTATATGTGTAACATGATGTTCCACATACGGGGTTCTGAAAATGTTTCTTTCCCTGCACCTCTAAGCTTTAGAACATCCTAGTCTCCCATCTTTTATTTTTTTTTTTCTATTCACGAAAGCTATGAATTGGTACATCTTCAATGACAGATTTTTCACTTCCTCCAAAATCCGTAAATGCTATCATTTGTCTCTTCTTTTCCCCTTTCAGTAACCAATATTTCAACGAAGCCCCGGCCTTGATGTGGAACTTCTGTCCGTGACCGAAGCCTCCACTGTAAAAAAAAAAAAAAAAAAATGATGCTCAACATAAGAGTTCCACTTGAGAAACGACACATGTGGTGTTCCACGTAAGTTGATCCCACTTAAGATAATACTCTAACTCATTTAGATCCCACTTAAAATACTCTAACTCATTTAGATCCCACTTAAAATACTCTAACTCATTTAGATCCCACTTAAGATACTCTAACTCATTTATATCCCACTTAAAATACTCTAACTCATTTAGATCCACTTAAGATACTCCAACTCATTTATATCACTTCACCAAAGGTGCTCGGAAGACGGAGGTGTACGTGTGATTCTCCGCGTTCGATGCCTTGCGTGAGACTTTGCACTAGAGATGTTCTGCAAGCGAAGCCGATCATAGGATTCTCTACGTATTGAAACACCGCGAAAACTTGTTCACATAAGATGTTGTACAACATCAGCAACAGATAGAGAGATAGATATTCTATTGACCACTGCTAGATCAGCAACAGATAGAGACATAGATAGATTGATAGATAGATATTCTATTGACCACTACTAGATCAGCAACAGATAGAGAGGTAGATAGATTTGTAGATTGATAGACAGATATTCTATTGACCACGAGATCCTTTACAGTTGGTCCAGTCACAATCACTATATGTTCCAACAATAATACATTATCTGAAATAGTCTCACAAAAATGCGAGTTAAACCTTGATATGAAACAACATTAAAAAGATTACATACGAATCAATCTATCACACAATCTATCACACTCCCTCGAGAAACATCACAAAGTTAATGGGATACAAATGTATGAATACCACTAGAAATAGATATAAAGCTTGCAGTACGACATTGTAAGTAAAGCCTGTGTTATCATTGTACTATGACATTGTAGCCAGAGTAAGTAAAGCCTGTGTTATCATTGCAATATGACATTGTAGCCAGAGTAAGTAAAGCTTGTGTTATCATTGCAATATGACATTGTAGCCAGAGTAAGTAAAGCCTGTGTTATCATTGCAATATGACATTGTAGCCAGAGTAAGTAAAGCCTGTGTTATCATTGCAATATGACATTGTAGCCAGAGTAAGTAAAGCCTGTGTTATCATTGCAATATGACATTGTAGCCAGAGTAAGTAAAGCCTGTGTTATCATTGCAATATGACATTGTAGCCAGAGTAAGTAAAGCCTGTGTTATCATTGCAATATGACATTGTAGCCAGAGTAAGTAAAGCCTGTGTTATCATTGCAATATGACATTGTAGCCAGAGTAAGTAAAGCCTGTGTTATCACTGCAATATGACATTGTAGCCAGAGTAAGTAAAGCCTGTGTTATCACTGCAATATGACATTGCAGCCAGAGTAAGTAAAGCCTGTGTTATCACTGCAATATGACATTGCAGCCAGAGTAAGTAAACCCTGTGTTATAACTTTAATCGTAACGAGAATCACAGATACACAGACAAAATCAACCTAATTATTCTGCATTGGTCGGCATGAAGTATGATGGTCCGAAGGAAGAAGATGAAGAAGAATAAAAAGTCTTCAAATCGTAGTGAGATGACCGCTCTCTCTCTCTCTCTCTCTCTCTCTTCTCTCTCTCTCTCTCTCTCTCTCTCTCTCTCTCTCTCTCTCTCTCTCTCTCTCTCTCTCTCTCTCTCGTATATGTTGGGGCATATAGGACATCGCTGCACCACATGAGCGTCTGTCTGTATGACACCACAAGTGCATAAACGCTCCCCCACCCCAACACACACACACACACAACCTCCACCACCACCAGGGGGTGTGCTGAGGGTCTAGACAAGGGTGAATAATGCCCCTCTCTCGTTCGGGGATGTTATGTTTGGCTGAGCAGACGTCATGAACGGGCAGACCCGAGTTGATATCTTGGTGTGTTATTCTCCTTGAAGAATCAGAACTCAAAACATTGTCTTTAAGTGTCTCCATTGTTGGTTCAACATCATCTGATGTGTCGTGGGTTACTCCATGTGTGTGTGTGTGTGTGTGTGTGTGTGTGTGTGTGTGTGTGTGTGTGTGTGTGTGTGTGTGTGTACGTTTGTGTGTTGTATCTTATATCAAGCACAAAGGGTGTTATACAGGATTTACACAGAACACAAGGTATCACACATAGGACGCGAGATATTTAATGCGTTGTCCTGTATGAAGTGCCTCGTATTAGGTGCTTCACGTGAGGAGTTCATACATCACATACCCCCTAGTGATCCACATGAGGGGTTCACACATCACATACCTCCTCGTGACCCAAATTAGGGGTGCACACATCACATACCCCTAGTGATCCACATGAGGGGTTCACACATCACATACCTCCTAATGATCCACATGAGGGGTTCACATATCACATACCTCCTCGTGACCCACATGAGGGGTTCACACATAACATACCTCCTCCTCCCACTACGTGCTGTTCGTAATGACTCAGTATATGGCTATCAACACCAGTGTTTTCCCACTAACTAGACCGACTCTCTCATCTAAATCTTCGAGAAATGTTCCGTCGTCTTTGGTGGAATGCTAAGACGACGATAACTTCTCACCTACCCAGCCAGCCACACACGGTGAGTGCCCCCAGTCTTCCATGGCTCTTTGTCGTTATCGGTGATTAAGATTATTGACAGTACTATCATTACTCACACCTGCATGGATGTTTAGATTATCATCAGTAACGGCTGATGCACTTCGACGAAAATTACCATCTCTTATAACTTTTTTCTTTTTTTAACGATCTTTACACATGTGTATTTCACCGTCATCATGAGGTTCCACTGTGGTAGGAGGAGTGTTCGATACGCCAGTACAGCAACGTGAGAAATGTCACCTCAGGACCCAGTCCACGGTTCAGGTGCGAGACGGTGGTAGAACTTCCCCTCACACGAGTTGACGGGTGGTAGCGGCGGTGGTGTGACACGTGAGAGGAAGTTCCTCCCATAAAATGGAGAGGAGCTGAGAGAAAGAGAGGGGTCTAGGGTGGCCAGACATACGATAAGAAATAGATCCAGAGACTTCGAAGTTTCCAGGAGTGAGAATCATTCCATTTTGTCTCTCCGAACGTTCTTTAATAGGGATCTGAAGGAGCAAGGAAGACCATCAGGCGGAGCGAACGAGTCGGGACTATAAAGGAATGATAGAAAATTTGTAAATTAGATCATAAATCGTCGGCCATTGCGCTGCGCTGATGATCACCGCCAACACCATTGGGCACCTTGACTTCGGAGGCCACGTCATGCAAGACTATCCGCGTGGCTGCGCTGGCTGGTGGGCCTCGCCCGCAGCAACACCTACCTGGCAACAGGAGACAGCAGAACTTGCTCAGTATTACGCTGCTGTCATGAAAACGCCGTAATTACGTACTGATTAGGACATCCGGCTAGGCCAGCGTTATCAGCGAGGCTGAACGTTTTGGCGGATGAATATAGATATGTGGAGATATTTAGGTGATACGTTATCATAATCGGGATAACGATGATGTCGCCAAGAGGAAGCGTCACCTCTCGAAGAATGAGCGACGGGTGATCGTGGTGGACCAGAGACACACAGACAGACAGCTACAATTCGAACAACACCTCCGTCTGTCGCTCGCAGCTGCTACGTGTAATTTAGATCACAGATGGACACGATTCAACTCTCTCAAGGTAAAACACGTCACTTATAAGATACGATTACGTCGAGATAGGAGGTTCACTGGTCTGTACGACGAAGATCACAAACGCAGGTCTTGCTTGATCCACGAGCAGACGACGCTCACTCACACACGTGGAGACTGGGAGCATAATCCAAAGGTCACCAAGAGCGTTCACAACTGATTTCCTCTTATGTCATCTGCTCAGCGCCGCACAACGCTCGCTCCATTCACACCGATGCACTTGAACGCGCGCTGCTACGCACAGGAGATCAAAGTTATTCTAATGCGATCCCTCGGGTAAATAAGACTAATTTCGCTCGCACTGTCACACTAGTCATGACAGACCACGTATAAGAACTCGGATCCGAATCACATTATATAATCCAGAAGCAATTCACGCACTGGATACCGGGAGAGGACACACACCTGTCATACGAGATACGTCCTCGCGAGGACACTACCGCACACGGGGACGAGAACCGTGTGACACAGATCGAGGCGACACCTACCGTAACCCATATACATCGTGCCATAAGACGGACCCGGGACCAGTCAGGCTCCCGCCCCACCCGACACACACACACACATACACACACACACCGAGGCCGTTCACCCCTGTATGTTAAACATGCCCTGAGCTGAGTGCCAGAGATTATCCCCCCGCCAGTGTCCAGGACGGCCCCCGTGAGGGCCAGTGAACTCATTTGCCTTCACCTGAGAAAGAGAGAGAGAGAGAGAGAGAGAGAGAGAGAGAGAGAGAGAGAGAGAGAGAGAGAGAGAGAGAGAGAGAGAGAGACGGGGATGTGGGGGCGGCTGGGGGGTTCGGGCTAATGCAATCAACCCAACACCATTAATCAAGCCTCGGCTAATAACTGCGAGTTGCAAAACAAAGGAAATATTATTGTTCGACGGGGACGCGGGACCTGCCCGCCGGCGGCCCAGCCCGGGTATGACCGCCCGCAGGGGAGGGACTCTCTCTCTCTCTCTCTCTCTCTCTCTCTCTCTCTCTCTCTCTCTCTCTCTCTCTCTCTCTCTCTCTCTCTCTCTTTCCTGTTCTTCCTATATCTGGTTGATATTGTTGTGAAAATGAGGTAAGATTAAGGAGGAGAGGAGAGGAATGAGGAGGTAGGGAAGAGATGTCGTCACAGGTGAGGCAGGAGCGTGACACACATGTATGTCGTGTATTTGTTGTGGTCGTACGATGCAGTACTACCCTGGTCACCACCCCAGCGCTCATCTTGTGCGCAAGATGATCAGTCAGGTTATACCACACGAGGTGTTGTTCACACACACACACACACACACACACACACACACACACATTTGTAATTAAGATTCACACATCCGCCGGGATTTCTGCACTGCATTACTGAATGAGAATCACCGCAGAAACGCCAGCTCGAAAAAGAAACTTTATTTTTCTTTTTCCTGCAGATGTTGCAAAAACACGTAAATAATTACGTATTGTGTCTGCGTCTTTCGCTTCACATCCGCCTCAGGTTACCGGCAACATCAATTACCTGGGAACGTTGTCTGAAATGATTTCGTTGTCTTTTGCTGGTCAACAACTCCCCAGAAATCAAAGAGGATTCTTTTTATAAACTCAGACGAAAAACAAATCTAAGGGAACAGTGTGACACTTTTCATGACACCACCACGGCCTCCCATGACACCACCACGTCCTCCCATGACACCACCACGGTCTCCAATGACACCACCACGGTCTCCCATGACACCACCACGGCCTCCCATGACACCACCACGGTCTCCAATGACACCACGACGGCCTCTCATGACACCACGACGGCCTCCCATGACAACACCACGGCCTCTCATGACATCACCACGGCCTCCCATGACACCACCACGTCCTCCCATGACACCACCACGGCCTCCCTGATCATCATTACCCCTACTTGTATCGTCATCTCTCTTAATGACTAATTCAGCGGTCGTCATTTTGGCCCCAGGTCTACTGAGGACCTGACTACTCGCTCCTGCTCTTCAGGATATACACCTCGATCTCACTTCGACTCCAGCCTGGGGCTCTTGGATAGCGTTTCCTCTCAAAGGTAAATCTACAAGACTTTTACTTGATCTACTAATCTTTCTGTTACTTTCCAAGCAATGTATTCTCATTCCCTATAACCGGAGAAAAGGGGAAATGAAACTTGAATTCCGAAGTCTTCTTTCTGGGAGAGATTCAGGAACTGACCCGAGAATGTAATGGGGTTCCCGGAGGTCCACCTAAGGCTAAGGTCGGCTAGTATCTTAGATTCTAAATCCCGTAACAAAAGTAGCTTCGATCTCTAACAATGACTCAGATGGGTTAACGTGATGAAGAAGATGAGTCTGTGTGTTACAGAAGATGGGTCTGTGTGTTACAAAAGATGGGTCTGCGTGTTGCAGAAGATGGATCTGTGCGTTACAGAAGATGGGTCTGTATGTTACAGAAGATGGGTCTGTGTGTTACAGAAGATGGGTCTGTGTGTTACAGAAGATGGGTCTGTGTGTTACAGAAGATGGGTCTGTGTGTTACAGAAGATGGGTCTGTTATGTTGAAGAATATGGGTATGTAGTGCTGAAGATGATGTGTCTCGTGTTGAAGAGACTGGGTCTGTTATGTTGAAGAAGACAGGTTTATCGTGTTGAAGAAGATGGGTCTATTGTGTGGAAGAAGACAGGTCTGTTCTGAGGAAGAAGACGGGTCTATCGTGTTGAAGAAGATGGATCTATTGTGTGGAAGAAGACAGGGCTGTTTTGTTGAAGAAGACGGGTCTATCGTGTTGAAGAAAATGGATCTACTGTGTGGAAGAAGACAGGTCTGTTATGAGGAAGAAGACGGGTCTATCGTGTTGGAGAATATGGATCTACTGTGTGGAAGAAGACAGGTCTGTTATGATGAAGAAGAGCAACATTAGAAAAACTTTAGTTTTACAAAGATCCTTAGCGTTAGGAATTGTCCAATGGTCACTGTCATGGAACATCTGTCACGTCAAGGAGTGAGTGTTGGGAGTAACTCGTATCATGTCAAGGAGTGTACCATACCTGTGTGTAGGACATGTCATGTCCAGGGGTGTAGATGTAACCCCCGCCATGTCGGGGCATGTCGCTGAGAGCGATTCATGTCGTGTCGAATAGTGTAGCTGTATCTCATGTCATGATGAGTAGCGAAGCCATGATTGGCTCATGTCATGTCAAGGACAAGTTATGATTGGCTCATGTCATGTCAAGGACAAGCCATGATTGGCTCATGTCATGTCAAGGACAAGCCATGATTGGCTCATGTCATGTCAAGGACAAGCCTATGATTGGCTCATGTCATGTCAAGGACAAGCCATGATTGGCTTATAGCACGATGAGGAGTGAAACTCGGGATGGTTCATGTCATGTTTAAGGCGTAAACTACGAATGGCTCATGTCATATTCAAAAGTAAAGCCACGAGTATCATGCGAAGAAGTGAGTCAGTGGGTGAGTCACATCACTACATCAGGTGAACGAGCGAGTAATAATAAACTTAAAAAAGAAGAAAAAGTGAATGTTGACGCCCGTCACTTTCAGCAGTGGAATTTTTGTTACCCAGAGTCGAAAATAAGGATATTAAGATGTATGCAAATTTCTGTTTGAGAGAGAGAGAGAGAGAGAGAGAGAGAGAGAGAGAGAGAGAGAGAGAGAGAGAGAGAGAGAGAGAGAGAGAGAGAGACCCTACTTGCAAGTACCTATGATGAGATCCTGCCATGAGGCAGCTCCAGCGCGTAGCGCTCACCGCAGATGAACAGTAGAATTGCAAAGAACGAGTCGTGTTATGTATGAAACGAAGAGATTGTAGGGTATGTGAACCGAAAACCAGCAGCTCACGAAGTAAGATAAGACATTTACCTGGGGCCAAAGGAGTGACACTTGAAAGCTACTGAAGTGCTGAACTCACTGTCCAGCTGTCATTAACCCTCCCAGTATATAGGCGGGCAGTACGGTAGTGCCAGTAATGTTTCTTCCTTGGTCGGCGACCACAGGCTGCCCTACAGACGTGCCTCACGAGCAATCAACCCGAGAGAAGTGCCAGTACTGAGCCAACGAACACACTCGATCATACTGGTTGCTGCCCGTGATTCATGCACGGGACTGGCTGGGTTCGAATCCTGGGCGCGGCATTTGGTCCATAGCCAACCCAAGGGTTTATTTTCCCCTGGACTGATGAACTGGTAGATGGCTTCAGTTGTGTGTGTGTGTGTGTGTGTGTGTGTGTGTGTGTGTGCACGTACATAGGAGTAAATTCTCTGTACACATGCATGAGATTAAGAGAACGGGCGATACGAGTGTAAAAAAAAAAAAAGATGTCTCCGTGAAATACAGAAAAATCACAAATGGTAATCGCACACACACACACACGCACACACACACACACACACACACACACACACACACACACACACACACACACACACACTCACACATCGAGACAAAGCGAGAGACCAGAAGACAATAATCTCATAAAAGAAGCTGTATAAGGGAGGCGATCAAAAATTCAGACAAGCTATGTTGAAGAAGAAAAAAAAAATAAAATGACGAAGGAACCTTGTCAGTTCCCTCGGCCAGGAACGACCACAAGAGAGAGAGAGATATAAGTGGATGCGTCTGCAGAGAGGGCGTCAGACGCAGCGCCTCCCTATCGCAATATAGTCATCAGAAAGGATGGCTTTTGAAGGGTTTTATAGTCACTGTTAACAAGTCTTGTCCAAATAAATTAACAGATGAAATACGTTCGTACCGAATATAAGGTCGAGTCTAGGCAAATATGAATTTTCCTCATCCAACGCCAAGTTAACCAGTCTGCATTGTTCGCGTGGAGCACGGCAGCTGGATGCATGACTGAAGGGTGGAGGGAGAGAGAAAGAGAGAGAGAAAAAAATACATGATAAAAAGATTCGATATTCTTTGGCGCTGGTGTTAACAGAATTTTATTAGGACAAATAGAGATGTAGAGGCGATAGGACTGGATCTCGTAAAGGAGGTTCGACGCCGGTATCAGGGAGGATCGAGCCCCCCCGCGTGCGATGCTCCGCTGGAGTGTGACGGGCAGATTACACGCTCTTTATGTTCACACCACCTTATCTCTCCCTCCCTCTCGCTGTTTCGTTATATGTTTTCCTACACTACTCATAAGACTATTTCCCTTAATATGCCATAGATGTCGCAAATACTTGCATATGATAAGCAAGAGATAAGCGGGTGTGGGGTATGATTTCAACTTCCTTGGGTCTTTTTTTATATATAGACTCGTCCGAGATATACACAATCATTTCTGGGGCCAGACAGAAATGTGATGCCTTCATGATTTTCGTTCCTGATATCGTCGTGTCATGTCGGTCTATCGTGGTCTGGTTGGACGATGCCCTTGGGGACAATAGCCCCGTTGACGATACCCTGGCGAATAATTGGTAAGTATAATGGCAGGCCAATTTGCGGCTCCTGTCGTGTTTTTTCTTTATCATTTCTCTGTGACGTGGGCGTTGCCATGGTTTGTGGTTATTGCCATGGTTATTGGTTCTCGCCACGACCTCTGACCGTGGCCATGGTTTGTGGCTATTACCATGATTATTGGTTCTGGCCACGACCTTTGACCGTTGCTATGGTTTGTGGTTGTATCTCATCATGACCTGCGGTAAGGTGCCATTACTGGTGGTCTTAGCCAGTACGTGCACGTGGTTGCCATGGTATGTAGTTGTTGCCGTTAACTGAGGCTGTTGCCATGATTCGCAGTTCTCACTACGACCTTTGGCTGCTGCTGCTGCTGCTGCCGAGGCCGTCATATCTGCCATGGTCTCCGACTGAGGCTATCTCATCTTTTCCTTTTTTTCATCAGGAACCTCTTACATGATTCTTGATCTCGGTCATGTACCGTAGCTGGTGCTGTTATCACGAGAAATTCGTACCTGGAACTCCACATTGCTACAGGTTGGCATCAATTATGATACTTGGAGAATATTTCTTGAAGTTGCCACCTCTATTTCCTTTCGTATTTCTTTGTAATGTGATCTTGTTTGTAGGTGTTGAAGTCAACAAGGGTTTTCCACGTACTGGCCTGATGGAGTAAGGAAGCTCAGTTGACCCCTCTGTACACTGTGGTGGTAGCAGAGGGCAAACTTGTTGTGGGTCCGGTAGCAGACTTCCTTGTCGTAGTCCTCGGTATAGCAACAGACGTATGTGTTATGGGGTTAGTAGTGGAATGTAGCATATTGTACTGATTACAGTCAGAGAGTATTGGTGGTGAGAGATCCTCCTCTGTAATGCAAGTGGTGGAAGTAGATATACTGGTCTTAAGCTAGAGCTGGTGGCAGCTATATCTGTCGTAGAGATAGTGGTGGCAGCAAATAGATATAGATACACTTATCTTAAGCAAGTAAGGATGGCAGCTATGCCTGTTGTAGAGATAGTGATGGCTGGAGATAGGTATACTTGTCTTAAGCAAGTTTGTGTGGCAACTATGCTTGTCGTAGAGATAGTGGTGGCAGCAGATAGATATACTTATCTTAAGCAATTAGGGATGATAGCTATGCCTTCTGTAGAGGTAGTGATGGTGGTAGGTATATGTGTTTACCTGTCTTAAGCCAGTAAGGGTGGCGTGCATTGCATAGACAGTGGTGGCAGCAGATATACCTTTCTTAAGCAAGTAAGGATGGCAGATATACCTATTGTAGAGATAGTAATAGCAGCAGATATACTCATCTTAAGCCAATAAGGGTGGCAGATATACCTGTAATAGAGATAAAGGTGGTAGCAGATATACCAATGAGGGTGGTAGACATACCTGTTATAGAGACAGTGGTGGCAGCAGATATACTCATCTTAAGCCAGCCAGGGTGACAGATATACCTGTCATGGAGACAGTGGTGGCAGCAGATATACTCATCTTAAGCCAGCCAAGGTGACAGATATACCTGTCATGGAGACAGTGGTGGCAGCAGATATTCATGTTCTGTAGCCACTTCTCATTCCAAACATATTTCTTGTGACGTGTAATGATGGTAAGTGTGGCGGATATAATAATTATACACGAGGGCGGGTGGACATACGGCTCTTGTGTATGCCAAGGCTGTCTGTGTGTGTGTGTGTGTGTGTGTGTGTGTGTGTGGAGGCTGCATGAAAGTATCACACGTTGGACTGGTCGTCATCTAATTTTCCGAAGTTTTGATTAAGAAAATATATATATACGTGTTTCCGGCGAGCATGATGGATTGGGCAGGCGATCTCTGGGCGGTTTTGGCAGGGTATATATTTATATCATTATCGTTATTATCATAATTATTGTTATTATTATCATTACAGTTTTTCATTATTGTTAACATCAGTTAGTATTACTATTATTACTATTTTTATTATTACTATGATTATTATTATTATTGTTATTATTATTATTATTATTATCATTATCATTATTATTATTATTATCATCATTATCATTATTATTATTATCATCATTATCATTATCATTCCTTTTATCATTATTATTATCATCATTACTATCATCATCATTAATACCATAATCATATCATTATTATTATCATTATTATTTTTATCATTATCATTATTATTATTATCATTATTATTACTATCATCATCATTAATACCATAATCATATCATTATCATTATCAAACGAATATACACGACAACATGCTATCTCAGATTATCATATTAAAAAGACAACTGAATTAATCGTAGTAAATTGCATTACTTATAAGTGATATAAAGTACAATCAGCGCAAGACAACAATTGGAGATGAAATCATCATTATGTACAGGCGAAATGACTTGCTACACTTCGCTATGTAAGTGATGAGGTCCCGTGGGACGATTGGCTTCTCCCACCTGTCCCCCCATGCATCTGGGAGGTGCTAACCAACCCCTGTGGTGAGTGTAGCGGCGGAGTACGTGGCGGGAGGGAGGCAACATCTCCTGGTGGGTGTGTGGTGGCCAAGGTTGCCTTGCTTAACGTAGGGTCGTCACGTCACATGCTGGCACTCTGTCAGTTCAAGGGACTGAGGAGGACTTAGCGTAATCATACCTCCAGGAATAATACCCTCCACCCTCACAACTCGCTTAACGTTACTGACCATGTGTCAGCACGGGCCCTCAGGGGTACGAATCACCGGAACAGGAATCATCCCACACTCAACCAAGGTGTTCATCCTCCCCATGAGGCTGGAGGATAAATGGGCATTTGGCTTAGGCTGGGGTGTATGTGTCTATGTAGCACATATATATATACTCATGGTACCTATGAATAAGGTTAAGAGACGAGGGGGCAACACGAGTGTCAAACTCTCTCCCAGTAACGCAAGAGTAGTAAACTTAAATAATGATCACACAACACACACACACACACACACACACACACACACACACACACACACACACACACACGATCCTGGGCGCCATAAAGGAACTGTGTATTTGAGATGTATCTTGATGTATTATTTGTTCTGACTGTTGCATGTAGTGTTGGCCATAGATTCATGTAAGGGTTTTTATTAGAGGTATTATAGCGTTGCATACTGTAGTGGTGGCATTGTACGAGTTGTGGAGCTCAGTGATGGCAAAATACATGTTGTACGTTGTAGATGTAACAAGCGGTAATATACGTGTTGTAGATTGTGCTGGCGGTATTATATGTGTTGCAGATATAACAAGTGGTAATATACGTATTGTAGACTGTACTGATGGCCATACACTTATTGTAGATCGTACTGGTAGTAATATAAGTATTGTAGACTGTACTGACGGCAATACACTTATTGTAGACCGTACTGGTAGTAATATAAGTATTGTAGACTGTACTGGTGGCCATGTAAGTATTGTGGTCCGTTACTGGTGATACTTTACGTGCTGTAGACTGTACTGGAACGGAACGTAGGAGCGGCAATAGATATACTCGGTGTGGGCTACAGTGGTGAGAACATGCACACTGTAGCTGTTGCAACAGTGTATATTGAGGGTTGTAGAGGTGAGTGTAAACATCACACGTCACTGGCAGCAGGTGTGGGAACAGTTATCGTTTTGAGTTCTGTTCTGCGTGAGGGTCAGGGGGCAATCGTGTGTGTCGTGGGCATTTGTCACGGTAACATATGCCTGTGGAACACAGAGGTGACAACAAAGTTGGATCTCACGCACTCTGGTGTTGGTTTGGGATAGTGTGTGTGTGTGTGTGTGTGTGTGGTGGGCGTTGAACATGCTACATCCTTAATCACATCTATAGACTACAACTTTGATCTCACACCGTGATCACGTCAGTAACTATTTTCTTTAACGGCTTTATAGTTTATAGCAATTATTTCACCTGTGTTATCATCTACCCTGTTCTTCAACGCTTTTCTTTTGCTTCGCTCTGTTTTGAATCACGATTTCTTCCACTGCACCAAACAGCCTTGAAATGACGACCCAGCGGTTTGTGTTGCTTCTCTTTCATATCTCTTTGTGTAACTTGTGTGGTTTAGTTACAATAATCATGAATTAATGCTTTGTAAGTGATTTATAGACGTCCACTTGTTTCCATGCATCCTGATCTAACGCGATTATCTTTGCGACTGCTGAAGTCAATGAATACTTGGGTTCATGGATACGGTGAGGGCGTGGCAAAACTCTGCAACAGCAGGTCATGTGTGTACAATGGGCGTGGCAAAACTCTACAACAGTAGGTTAGGTGTGTACAATGGGCGTGGCAAGACTTTACAACAGCAGGTCAGGTGTACAATGGGCGTAGCAAGACTTTACAACAGTAGGTCAGGTGTGTACAATGGGCGTAGCAAGATTCTCTACGACAGCAGCAGGTCAGGTGTGTACAAATGATCAGGTGTGTCTTGTGTGTGTGGGGTGTACGCGGGTGTACCGAGGTGCTGTGCTTGTCTTTAGCATCCCTCAGTGGCTGTGGTTGGGTCGTGGCTGGAGGTATGCATATAGCCAGGGGTCACTGCTTAATGGCTCAAGAATGTAGTGGGTGGTGGCGGTGGTGGTAGTGGGTGGTGGTGGTGATAGTGGTAGTGGGTGATGGCAGTGGTGGTGGTGGGTGGTGGGTGGTGGCGGTGATAGTGGCAGTGGGTGGTGGCGGTGGTAGTGGACGGTGGTAGTGGGAGGTGGTGGCGGTGGTAGTGGGTGGTGGTGCTGAATGGTGGTAGTGGCGGTTGTTGGAAGAGTCACCATGACATGTGTGTGTGTGTGTGTGTGTGTGTGTGTGTGTGTGTGTGTGGCGGGGTGAGGCGGGGTGGAGCGGGCAGTCCTGGGTCGGGGCTCCTGGGTAGCGTAAATCACTCGGGACTGAAGTTTATACCGCGCCCCCCGCCGCGGCCCGGGATGAACCCGCCGCCGCCAGCATCAACACGTATTATATATTGGACAAATTTACATCGCCAGAGTAGGGCTGTATAGACGGGGCACTCAGCACTCCAGCCTGGAAGACAGGCCACACTGGGGATGTATAGACGGGAGAAATACCCAACGCCCAAAGACGGGAGACAGGACAAAATGGGGCTGTACGGACGGGAGAGAGAGACGGGGTTTCCTGTGCCCCCAGGACGGGTGATAGGCCACAGTGCCTCTGTACAGACGGTGGTAGGCTATGCCACTGTAGATTTACAGTGGCTCCTGGTGAGATCAAGGGGTGTAAGTTGACCTAATTTGACTCATTCAACCCACTCCCTCACGATCTCCACCCTCAACTGTTATGGAACAGAGAATGAACATAAACGAGTCATTGCCACCTAACATTTTACCACACCACACTCACGTAATAATGACCCGGATGACCTCTTTCTCCTAAGCACATACGACGTAACTCTAACCTGACGAAGCAGATCTCAGGATGGAGATACTGTGGGCTATAAGTTAGAACGGGGTCGGGTCTTGGCCCCTCTTAGTTGCTGCTGTAAGACACCGAAAACCTCGTCCTCGTTTGAATCCTGTTAAAGCGAGCGAACATCAGCTCAGGTCTGGAGCTGTGTTGCCGAAGTGGTGGCTCCTCTCATGTCTAACGTCCGTACATTAACTCCATTTTTTTTCAGATGCAAACTACGTGATGACACATTGAGAGTAGGTTCTTGTGGGATGCGCACACATACATATACCGTAGACGTTCGCTCTAAGAACTATTTTCTTTTCGTAATTCGGATGTTTATGTAAAGAAAAAACTTGATTATTGGTTGATGGGGCTCATTAGTTTTAGAGAAATGTGTGAGGAAATATGTTAGATTATAAACTGTTTAGTATTACACGTATATGCGTTATTGTGACTAGCGTCTGTAATGTTAGCACTACTGTTTCCAGAAAATAACCTCAAGGCGTCTGTGTCCAGATATGAACATACAGGTATGTATGTTCAGGCGTTGATATCAAGGGGCCAGTACACCAGGGTTCAGAACAGCATCATAATGTACATCTCTCGTGTATCCGTGTTAAGAGGAAACAGTGAGTTTCTCTGAATTAGTCAAAAAATACTTGAAAATCACAGAACGCAGGATGTGTCGTGTTGGTGGTGAGTGTTGCTGGTAACGCTGTAACCGGGAGCATTCATCTGAGCGACATGAGATCGAGCAACGCTTCTCCTCCGGTGTTACTGGTGCCGGTGAAAACTGTCCTGACAACACTAGACTAATGTAGTGTACGTGGCACCAAGTCCTGCGTTGAGAACAACGCGTGTTATCCGCACTGCATATCAGAACACATTTACCACTGAGGAAAATAGAAACCCGTGATGGAAACACTACATTCAACCTGCAGCAGAAGTGTCATGAACTCAGATCCTGTCAACACTGAAGCTATGATTCTCCTCCACTCGAGGACACAGTGTTCCAAAGAACACCAGTGTTGCCCCGGAATGCTACACCAGGAGCACCAGTTAGTATCTAAAATGTCGTCTCTGTCTTTGTCTAACATCGTTATTTTCAGGGTTAACGTTGTAATTTCCTGGCTTCTACCGCTTTCTGATGTGGGCAGGAAGAGCGTTGCCAGAGGCTGTCTCTCGCCATGAGGCAAGTATACCAGGACCTGGCATTTCCACTGAGCATGTCAGTGAACGTCATGTCCGCCAGGTACAAGTTATCGGCTGGTGAGGACCGTCACACCTGTGTGACTTCACCCCCAACCCAAGTTGGTGCCCATCTATCCACCACACATGGAAGGGAAGGTCGAACAGCTGGGGGTAGACTATGCGAGCATCGGAGATCGAACCCGGGCCTGTGGATTAGAAGTCAACAACGCTAACCACTACACCACAGCGGCTAGCTCTACTTGGCAGAAGAAGAAGTACTGCTCCTCATTCTTGGCTTCTGTTAACATTCAAAGAAAAAACAACTGATATATTGGCACAAAAACTCCCGGACATGCGACTTGATTCGTCATATAAGTTTGCCATATCTTGATTGCATCATTATGCTAATAATGACAATATGTAAATGTCAGTTGTAAATATAGAATTATAGTGTTACTTTTGACAGCGAGTGTGTGGTACCCACGACAAGTCTCACCTCAATATGGCCCAGTAGTTGCCAGTTAAGCATCCACTGCTGACCTGCTGAGCAAGAATATATATATATATATATATATATATATATATATATATATATATATATATATATATATATATATATATTTTGTGTGATCGGGGCCTGAACATGCAGGAGGGTGAAAGGAGGGCAAGGAATAGAGTGAATTGGAGCGATGTGGTATACCGGGGTTGACGTGCTGTCAGTGGATTGAATCAAGGCATGTGAAGCGTCTGGGGTAAACCATGGAAAGCTGTGTAGGTATGTATATTTGCGTGTGTCGACGTATGTATATACATGTGTATGGGGGTGGGTTGGGCCATTTCTTTCGTCTGTTTCCTTGCGCTACCTCGCAAACGCGGGAGACAGCGACAAAGTAAAAAAAAATTAATTTTCCAAAAGAAGGAACAGAGAATTGGGCCAGGTGAGGGTATTCCCTCAAAGGCCCAGGCCTCTGTTCTTAACGCTACCTCGCTAATGCGGGAAATGGCGAATAGTTTGAAAGAAAAAGAAATATATATATATATATATATATATATATATATATATATATATATATATATATATATATATATATATATATCCCTGGGGATAGGGGAGAAAGAATACTTCCCACGTATTCCCTGCGTGTCGTAGAAGGCGACTAAAAGGGGAGGGAGCGGGGGGCTGGAAATCCTCCCCTCTCACTTTTTTTTTTTTTTTTTTTTTTAATTTTCCAAAAGAGGGAACAGAGAAGGGGCCCAGGTGAGGATATTCCCTCAAGGGCCCAGTCCTCTGTTCTCAACGCTACCTCGCTAATGCGGGAAATGGCGAATAGTATGAAAGAAAGAAAATATATATCTATATATATATTTATATATATACATAATCTTATAGGTGCTATCTGCCTGCATGAGGTTGTATGATCGAGGTTACAGTGTCGTCAAAGAACTTCTCACACAAAAGGCGTCTGCATTCCCCTGTCACTGGAAACAGCGAGGCCTGGGGCAGCAGGAAGATCCTGGGTAGCACCAGGACGCTTTCACAGAATTTAGTCCCAGGGTAATTATAAGTGAAATATATATATATATATATATATATATATATATATATATATATATATATATATATATATATATATATATATATATATATATATATATATCATATTACGTAGTTTGTAGTTTCCCGCCGAGCGAGGTAGCGCCAGGAAAAGAAGAACGGCCTCACTTCACACCCACCCTCCAGCTGTCATGTATAATGCATCCAATCAGAACTCCGTATCCACAAGCAAGCTCTATTTACTTTTTTATGGTTTCCACTTGCCACTTCACACGCCTTGGTTCAGATGAATGACAACACGTCGCCTCCTGTATATCACATCGTTCCGGTTCACTCTACCCCACACACCCATCTTGCCCTTTCCATCTTCCAAGCTTCTCCCTCCACCCTGCACCCTCTAACTCTGGCACATATATCCTCTTAATATCTCTTCACTCATCCTCTCCATACGTCCAAACCATTCCATTAAACTCTGTTCAGCTGTCATTCATACTCAGCTTACTACAACACATTTCTCTTACACACTTTCCTTGCACCATACATTGTCCATAAGGATTTCATTTTCAACACACCTATCCTTTTCCTTAGTGCACCAAGGGCCTTTCCCAACTCTCAACCACCATGTGGCTCATTTCAGTTTCAATGGTTCTATCTGGTACGGTGTCCACTCCTAGGTATCTGAAAAGCTCTTCTTCTTCTTCCTTCAAGATTTCTCCATTCAAACTCTCACGCAAACCAGTCTGATTCTATTCCGTATCAAGCCTTACAATCTTACTTTTGTTCACATAAATTTTCTGCCTTCCCCTTTAACACACTCTCCTAACCCCAGGCACCAACTTTTGCTGTTTCTCCTTCATCATCAGAACCATGTCATCTGCACACAACAACTAGCTCACGTTCCAGGGCTCCCTGCCCTCAACGGACCCTTCCCTCACCATCTCGTTCACAAGCAAATCAAACAGCCATGGTGACATCACATTCCCATGATGCGAATCCGCCTCCACCTGGAGCAATTCATCCTCCTCCCCTCCTATTCGAATACATGCCTTACTCTCTCTCGTTAAAAGATCCGCACTGTTTCTAATAGATTTCCTCACACACCTTCCATAAGGCATCTCTATCATCCCTCTCATACGCTTTCTCCACCTACCGTATGTTCTGCATGTCCATACCATCATTACTCGCTGCCTCTCATACATACAAATGAGTCTCTCTCTCTCTCCCTCATCAAATTTTCCCATTTGGAATTTTTAAATCTGGATGAGTCAATGGTGATTGAGCATGCATAGGAAAAATTCTCACAACAAAAATGTTCCGAGCCGATTTGCAGAAAGGTTTTGTATACAAACATTGACTATAACGGAATCTACTTTCTTTTGAATCTTAAATGGAATCTGATGGTAAGTGGTACAGGTATGATAGCCAGTGGTACAGGTATGGTAGCCAGTGGTACAGGTATGATAGCCAGTGGTACAGGTATGATAGTCACTGTAGCACAAATACGATAGACAGTGACACAGGTCTGATATAGTCAGTGTGGTCCAGTTTCGACAGCCAGTGGCACAGTTATGACACGGCGGTACAGGTATGACACAGCGGTACAGGTATGACACAAGGTACAGGTGTCTCCAAACCTCCACAAGAACAAAGTCTTCTGTATCAGGATTTCAGCAACTCATATGTGCTTGGAGGACATGGTTGATGCCAACATCCTTAACTAATGGGGTTAAGACAACATTATACATTTGATTATATGCCTTACACACGTGGACATAAAGTGCATAACGTATGTGTCATAATATCTAGCCAAAACAGAGATTTCATTTAGAAATATATCTCTGAAATTAAGACTCGAATCATGAAACTTCAGCTTCAGACAAATGAACCAACATGAACTGATTTCATGAAGGGAGACAACAAACTGCACGAGTAGGAACATTCTGAGAACTTGACGTAAATGAGGAGACTGAATACCAAAATGTTTCAGCCACAGAACTGTAGACATTACTCTTAGAATACGTAATGGATGAGCCACGTTGAGTGTAAGGCAAAGTCTTTCTCACTGACTGTGATAACTTCCCTTCTGGATGTCTACTCACAGATGGACAGTGAAGCGAGTCTAGCGACACCAAGGCTGATGGACACAAACAACGCTGCCACGTATTCTATAAACGAAGGGGGTCGCAGGTGAGGTGTTCCTACGTGTGTTTAAAAAGAAAGTGTTTATTTTTTTCCTTTCATATCTTCTATTTCTCAACCTTCATATTTCACAAAGACACACTCAAATCAATCACAATCCAGGTCGTACAATAGTTTTACACGCTCTGGAAGGCCATAATCAGGTAACCCCACGATCTCTTCTTCATGATGGGCGAACATGTAACCCTCAACCATGTGTGTGTGTGTGTGTGTGTGTGTGTGTGTGTGTGTGCGTGTGTCCTGACTCTATGGATGAATCACATCCACGTCCATGACTGGACCTTTGATCTGCTCCTTAAGGGTCGGGTCAAAGGCCGGGACATCATCATATCCAAGGGTCGAGCCGTCAAGTGGGAGGGGACGCTATAACTGCTACTTAAGTCTGCTTATAAAAGTTCTTTTTTTTTCCCCATCTTCTTGTGCAGCGGTTTTATTTCATTAGAGAGAGAGAGAGAGAGAGAGAGAGAGAGAGAGAGAGAGAGAGAGAGAGAGAGAGAGAGAGAGAGAGAGAGAGAGAGACTCGAGTGATTGCAAAAGACTGGAATCTTAAGAGCATTAAGACCTGCACCGTCAAGTTGGCACGACCCAGTGAAAAACTTCACGAGAGAAATTATCTTTAATTCGCCTCAGTTCAGTTTGAAAGACTTGATTCGTATGAAGGAAAAACAACAGCCTAAAACGTACTATTCCAGTTAAGAGGTAAAATTTAGGTTAACGTTGCAGCAGTGACCGTCGTGAGATGTTCAGTGTTCGTGAACTGAAGACGAGGTTCAGTACGGAGGCGGTGAGCAAAAGAGGTTTTCGGGGGGTGATGCAGAAAACACGGGAGGCTCTGTGTTGTAGACCATAGGTAGAATTAACCTACAATCGCCTGTTACATACCCGCTGCACCTAAAACATCATCCACACACCCCATAACCTCCTCCTACTTCACTATCCTGACCTCATCTACAAAGACTAAAGACATGTTGCTATTGTTGTCCCCAGGGTGGAAACCTTGTCTTAAAAACTACCAGGTCATCTACAGTATCATCTCTCCTCTCTAGATTAACCCCAGACCTCTTGCCACTATTTTACGACGATATATCCAACTACTTTTCCACCACAACCTCAGACAACTATTGAACCACAATCCCCTTACCTTCATACCACTACGACCCAAATACCTACCACCATTCTACCACGACACTGTAACACCAGTCCACCAAGACCACACAGCACTAACCCACCCAACCACCCCATACCACCATTCCACCACGACCCTATACCACTACCCCCCTATACCCCTCATCCCCGTAAATTTCTACCCTAATATCCTCATACTATCAACTTACACCATCCATTAGCGCAAAATGTATTCCTAGCCACAGAAAATGAAAGATTAGACTTACGATACATTCAGTGGTATCAAGTACTCAGATATCTAGAACAATGACGACCGGGTAAGTTGACTGACTGTTCATGATGATCTCGCAACCAAAATATTAAAAAAGAATCCAACAGATAATGAATTTTTTATCTTGTGTTCGTTGAGACGGTACGGGCAACTGAATGCCATAATCAAAGCCATCTCATTTACTATATATATATATATATATATATATATATATATATATATATATATATATATATATATATATATATATATAAGCAGTCAGCGTGTACGTCAAAGTGAGTAAAAGCTACACCATGGAGGTCCATACTATTTATATGCCAGCTTCTTTCGGTAAACTGTGGAAGACATCGTGAGGACCAGTTGGCTTGTTTGGATTTGGCTTCCTAGGTATATAAGTACTGTATGGCATTGTTTGGGGTGGGGGGTAGACCTATACATTACCCCTAAGATAGTTTTATGATAACGTGTATGATAACGAGGAGGTACTGGGTGTAGGGAGGGGGGGTATGTATGGTTGGGAGTATAATAATGTCAGGGGACTTAAGGTTGAAGGTGGGCGCCGGGGAAGGTAGGTATGGGCTAGGGGAAGGGAGTTTGGGGTAAAGGGTATGAGGTATGAGGTATATATGGTAGGGGGTAATGGGGTTAGGAGTATTTTCCAAGGTGAAGCTGGCAGAAGGAGTATTATGTTAATGTGGTGGTCTGTGGCAGGTTTAGTATGTCATAAAAAGTTAATATTCATAACTTACACAACCCATTACGTCATAGTAAGCCAGTACTCGTTTTTTCTGGAGGAAATTGGGGATCTAGCTTAGGGCAATGTACTGAAAATTCTGAAAATCTACTTATTTTTTAGGAGCCTCTCTACCTAAAATGGACACGAGTGATTGAAAAAAGTATGCTCAGCAATAAATAAGATGACCTCAAAAATGGGCTGAACTCCTTGTAGTTCTAACAATCTCGAAACACTTGAAACACGACCAAGAAACAAGTTGGTAAAGTATTTAATGTTCCTTACCTTCAGCGGTCTGTTCGTCCGTCTGGGAGACAGGCAAGTGTAGTAACGTAGTGGCAGCTAGTAATCACGAAACACCATATTTTTCAGGAGATTCATGATTTAGAAGTTTTCACATTAATCACATTAGATTCACATATTACGTATATTTCACGTCCGAGTATATATAATTCTAGTCTTGTGCCATCACTTATACGACGCAATAAAATCCACCTTACCGTTTGTTAGTCACCGAATGTTCCAATAATGTCATGTGATCAATTCTTTGTACCTTTACAGTGTTCTGGTCATCATTTTCATTTATACACTTTTATTTCTTTACCAGCGATTCTAGTCATGAGTCACTATTCACTGTTGGGTAGATGAGTAACATGATTACAGCCATAAGTATCATTACCCCGACTAAAGGGGCAACTACCATTTGCAAGGACGAGGAAATCACTAACCTGACTCACGCAGTAGTGGCTGCTTCACTCACTTTTACACATATACCTAACCCGGTCATCAAGAGAGTTCACAAACAAGTTTTTTTTTTCCTGGAATATTCTTCAAAAATATCATATTTTTCGTACCGCCTAAAATGTATGTATATTTTTCCTGTTAGTCAATTCGTTTGATGATTTTTACTGGAGAGAAATCAGGTTTACGCTATATCTTTTTCTCCCCATGATTTGCTCACATTGTGTTTACACCATCACGTTGGAACATTCAAAATGTAGCAGATAATTAGAGATCAGAGTTAATTCATCATTAATATTTCCGTCACTGTAGTGTAATGCCACGTATGGAAGTTGACAACACGAAACAGCAACTGTAGGTATGAGCCTACCGTGTCTTGCCTACAACGACGGCTGGGATTGGTTGGTTGTTTGGCCAACTGCCAGTTAAGGTTGTTCACGACAAGCTGCATCCACTAACCGATAAGTCTCTAACATTTTCAGATTTCCAAGAGTAATTCCAAGACTACTACCTCCACACTTCCGTCAAACATGTATCCCTTGGTCACAGGGACTGTGGGGGGTGACGTCTGGTCCACAGTGTGGGCGGGACCAGGTGAATAAACGAAGACTTTTTAATCATCGAGCAAATGGATCATTGTTAATATGTAAAAACTTTATGCCAGCTTTCTCAATGCAGCCTTAGCTGAGAGAGAAGCTTTGTAACCTTTAGAACAATCGGTTGTTAACATTATATCAATAACCGTAACTGATTTACTGTGTGGCTTCCGAGGAAGTAAACACTGGCGGAACAAGAGGGCGTTGGGCAACGCTTCGCTGCATCCTAGCCTAGCACATCATGGCCTGACCCTCACGTGAAACGAGTTGGTTGATATAGTTAACAGCGCCACTATCGTATCCCTTACTGATGTGGTATGACGCAACATGAAAAAAACGACGAGGAAAAAAAAAAGAGGAAAAAGGCATTACGTCTATATATCTGTGCTAGGTAGCACTTAATGAGATCCATTCGTTTCGCTCAGTACCCAGTAACATGTCTTAACTTACGGAAGCAGCGACCTACACACCTTAAGCTCACGCCAGGTGTGTGTGTGTGTGTGTGTGTGCTTATCTATTTGTACTGCATAGGAAGAGAGTTTTACACTTGTAGTACCCTATATCGCTTGTGTATGTGTGTGTGTGTGTGTGTGTGTTTGTGTGTATACATACCTATTTGTACTGCCACGAGAGGAAGTTTTATACTTCTAGGGCCCTATATCGCTTGCCTGTGATCAGCTATGTTACTTTCATACTATACTATATATGATATAATTATCCCCGCATTGAAGGAATTCGTTAGACCGAGTTAGTTCAAATACGAATAAGCCGCCGATATTTTTTGCCCCGCCCACTAGTTTGCCAAATTTACATCCGGCGTTTTGAACATGTTGAGAGAAGAAAAAAAAAATAGGTTCCCTTTTTATGACGACAGAAACCGAAAATATTTGCCATCAGGTTTTCACTTGTCAACAAATGGCACAGTCAAACTACCGTTAGCCATTACCCTCTGTTTATACTTCACACCCAAGCAGTGCTACCCTGGCCTCCAAAGGGGGAAGACACGTTGTCCTCCAAAGGCAGTACAGTTAGTGATTTGCAAATTACGGTTATTATTACGAGATGATACAAATACTGGAGTGAAAGTTATGTGAAAGACAAAGGTAATTATATATACACGATCATGTTATGACTCGGGATTTCTTTGAAAATTGTTTCATTATTCTGCCGACTGAGTGTAAACATTTAGTGCGTAATTTACGGGAAAAAAAATTTATATATATTGTGCAAATGATTTCTTCCAAACAAAAACATCATGTGAAACGAGTAACAGGAAAGAAGAAAAAAGAGATTAGATACATTCTAGTTCAAATAAAAATTATATTTTTGGGAAAATAATACTTGTTTGTGAACACGCTTAACCTTTTCCTGTAAACTTCTTGTCTTTAAGACTTGAGGTACATAGGAATACCTTCTTTTTGTTACTCTTATTTTATTTCAACTGAAAAGGCATTAAGTGGGGCACTGTATGGAAAATAAACTTACTTGTGTCAGGTCAGGGTGCACTGTACTGAGTCTCAGCTACACCATAGCTTGGTTAGTGTTTACTTGTGGTTGTACTATTTACTCATCTACGTATCAGTAAATAGTGCTATAGTGCTTCAAGATGAAAAGTGGTGAAATAGTGTGTAAAGTGAGAAAGAAAATGGCATTGGAAAAGTATATAGTTCGTAAATAGTGTAGTGAAAAAAGTGATTAATTTCGTGAAAGTCTTGTCGGCCATGACAGATGGCTATGACGAGCTAGGCTAGGCTACATTTACCTGCCTGCCGGGCGGACGGCTAAGCAGCGAAAGGTAAGTAATACAATTATTTGCTCATTTTTCCTTATTTGTCATATTTATGTATGTCATTCGAGATTGTTAGACCTAGAGGGTTCGGCCTACTTTTGAGGTTATCACAGATATCACTCAGCATGCTTTTTTTTTTTTCACTTTGGTCCATGCTAGGTAAGGCCTACCAGAAGTGTGTTTTCAAAATTCTTTAGTATATGGCCTTAAATTTAATAAGACGTATTGGGTATTGTAAGTATGATTAATATTTTCTATGACAAGCGACCTGCCACATTAGTCCGACCTCCATACCCAATTAACATGCATCCCTTTCCCTCGGATTTTCAGGAAGATAATTCCATTTCCTCTCATACACCACGACCTTATACCAGACACTCCCTACTTCTTACACCATACCAGATAATCCCTACTTATGCCAGATACTCCCTGCTTCTTACGCCATACCAGATATTCCCGTCCCTCGGTACCCACCTACCATTCATAGCAACAATCCGCCATAAATCCTTTAACATTAAATCCCAGCCATATACACTCCTTCCCCTACACCACATCCCATACTACCGTTTCATTTCCATACCCCTTACTGTATATAACTTCCTTGATCTCATATCCCCTTATCTTTCACCCCATACACCCGTAACCCTTATTTCGTACTTCCTAACCAACACTCCTTACTGCATGTCACTTAAACCTATAGCCCATAACCCATTAACCTATAAACAACCCCGTAAACCGTACCTACAACCCAGCCCCACCCCTTCACTATTCCACCTCAAACCCATACCCTCAGATTATTTTCTATTTACCTCTATATACCCCAACCCTGTGCACCCTTGCCCCATAACATCACCCTGTACCCCATTATTTTCATCTTGTACTCTCATGCCAAGTACTTCAAACCTATTACCACCATGCCCTCATTCCCCATACCCCTATTTATGGAGTATGAGGGTCATGATGAACCCCCTTCCACCATACCGCATACCAGAACACTTCTCCCCTACCCCAGCACACCATACCCTGCCATGTCAATAATCCCCATCACAATTATAATGCATTAACGTAGTCTTCGTGCAGACAGTATATGAGGGTAGTTTGTTCCACTGCTGAACATCTTTATTACACCTTCTCTCTTTGTCATCATATCTGTATTTCTTGTCGTAGTATCTTTGTCTAAGGGGAAGATTTTACCATAATCTTTACTGTAGAAATTATGAAATATTTTGAACTGTTAGATTTTTCTCGAAGTGTTCGTTCCTTTAGGGAAATGATTTATGATCGAGTTTATATATGGCTTATTTTCGATAATGTGATTAATTTGATTTTCTTCTATATTTGTTATAGTCTTATTTTATTTTTTTTTCATTGCTAAAATGTGGTGACCAGAAATTTAAAGAATATATTCTAAATGTTGTCTTACTAGAGTGTTGAAATAGCTAATGGCTTTTCTACACTAAATCTGCTTTATTTCGCCAAGATTTCTCAGAACTTAGATTTCCTACAGTATATCATTTTAGGCGCTAATCATTATGCTGAATATGGATTAGTGGTCATAAAAGGCGTTTCTTGGCAAATTAGTTGTGTGATTCATCATCATTATGACTAATGATTTTCATATACTTATTACTTCTTATCTTCCTGTTGTCCCGAGATAATACATTACGGGATACTAGGTTATTGTATGACCTAATGAAGCCATCCAGAAAGTTATCTTCCGGTCTGAGTGTTATTTTTCAAACTTGAAGATTTGGGGTGGCCTATTCTTTACACTGAAATTTTATGGTATTTCTTACCCGGAATTTTTGGCATATTTTCTTAATCTGATTTTTTTTATTTTTTATTTTCGATTTTTTTTTAATATCTGGCTTAGGCTAGGATATATATATATATATATATATATATATATATATATATATATATATATATATATATATATATATATATATATATATAATCATCCTTGGTGATAGGGGAGAAAGAATACTTCCCACGTTTTCCCAGCGTGTCGTAGAAGGCTACTAAAAGGGGTTGGAGCGGGAGGTTGGAAATCCTTCTCTCTCGTTTTTTTTTTAATATATATATATATATATATATATATATATATATATATATATATATATATATATATATATATATATATATATATATATATATATATATCATTCAGTCCCTGAGCTAATGCTACCCACAGTGTTGGATAATATTTCTGCAAACTTTTTTCTTTAGGATATCCACCATAGGTAGCAATCATCCTGAAAAAATCTAGATTCAATCGACTAGAAGTACCTTACAAACTGAACATAGTTATCCTCATGCCCCACGTATACTACCCATATCGTCTTAATTAATACTAAACCGTACATGGGAAGGTCTGATAACAGGGGACCTGATATAATGGTGTATATGTGTAGATATTCTAGATTATATGTCATCCCTTTTTAGCCTGAAGTTTCCCATGTGTAAATATGTGTTACCTAAGGTCCTCACATTCTTCTCTTAAGTGAAGCATTTTTTGTTTTGTTTTGTTTTGTTTTGTTTTAATAACGAAAGATTTCCTGAGGTAACCAATGTTTTCATGTGGAGGTACGCATTTTGAGGAACATGATGCACACTGATTTCTAACATGGCTCCGTAGTTAAGCAGGTTATGTGTAAAACTCAAGTTATATTCACCAGAGGTATTCAGTTTATTAAGAGGTGTTCACTGGAGATGACTGATAAAGACTACTTACACTTGGATGATTGCTGACGACGTGTTCGCTAGATATGATTGCTAGCGACGTGGTCGCTAGAGGTGATTGCTAGCGAGGTGTTCATCCGAGATGATTGCTAATGGCGTGTTCGCTAGATATGATTACAAATGTGTTCACCAGAGGTAATGTAAAAGGAAAAATCATCGTCGAACTAAGTGGTCGTAATATATATATATATATATATATATATATATATATATATATATATATATATATATATATATATATATATATATATAATGATAGGTCGCTTTATGAGCCACGAGTCATAATACATAACGAGAGGTCGTCTCTAAGAGACGGTGGTGTCGCACCATCTCATTACCTCTCAAATTTTGTTCTCCCGATGCCTCAAACTGTGAGAATTCGAGGACCACCAATTTTCATAGAACGGTCATTTCAGACTGCTAATTTTTGTGTTTTAATGTGTATATTAGACATCGGGGCAGTAAAAACAGTAGCACTTCCTCTAATGTGCATAATTCAGCCAATTCCAGGTTTTCCAGGGCAGGATGTGGTTTTATAAATGGCCGAGAGGGAGCAATTAATTCAAATATTCCTGATAACACTTCGACAGAGGGGAAGAGGAAGACATTATCTTTTGACGGAACAGATGGATTACTTTCCGCTGTGTGGTGGTGGAGGGGAGGGAAGTGCGTAGTAATTTGCATATCAGATGTTGGGATTCGATCTGGTGATTCTCTGATGACATTCTCGTACACTCTGTTGTACAGTGATACACTCTGGCTCAACCTTCGTCATCAGAGCCATGATGGACACACTCGCTTCCTCTCGTACATCATACGCACTCATGAGTCCACCCCGCTTCCCTTCCAGCCTCCTCAGAGCTAAGTCATCCTCCTCCACACACAAAGCCTCAGATCTGCCTTCATGTACCTGTAAACAGCTTCGTTGGAGACTCAAGCAGTAGCGTCGCCCGCACCCACCTCCATCCACACCAGGCAGACTTCAAAGGTTCACTCGTATTCCCGACGCTTGCCTCTACGAGTCTTCTACACTTGGACCTCAACCGACACACACACACCCATCACCAGTTATTCACACGCACTCCCAATTTCATAACGTAGCCCACTCCATTCACTCGCAACTCTGGCATTATAAGAGTATACTTGTCATACCCTCCCGGTAAAGGTGATTTGCCTTGACGTGCGACTGCTTTTTCTTCGCATCGTTGCTTCGTTGTCAGCAGCTTGATCAAGTCACCCGTTCTTCTTCTAGTGTTCCAAGGTGGGCTTGATTGTAACCTCTAACTTCTGCGGTATAACATCTTTCTTATCTCGGGTGTCATCTTTGTCGCTCTCCGCTCTCTGTACCTTCTCTGTGAGATCTGTGTGTTTCATTGCGGATGGTGACCAAACCTGAAATCAGTATTCACGTTTCGGTGTAAGATGTACGTGATCTGTTTGGTCATGCCCTTATCCACGCACTAATTCTCCTGGCGTGGTGTTTTGACGATAGGTTTAGCTTTAAGTCAAAGCCCAAGTTCTTTTACACACACACACACACGCACACACACACACACACACACACACACACACACACACACACACACACACACACACACACACACAGTCAATCAGCACTGTTCCAGCTAGACCATCGTTACACAGAAGCCAGTCATTCACAGTGTCGTATCCTCATTACTATGCATTTACCTGGGATGAACTTCATCGCGCATGTATGTGACCCAAGTCCACTTGTAAGATGACACAGTCCCTGGCTATTCCTTCTATGTGCTTGGAATTATCCGCAAACACATCCAGGTATAAATCAAGTCCCGACATGCCTTTCCCATGGTTCAGAAATGTCAAGGAACACAAGACTGAACCTTGCAGCACGCCAGTAGTTTACCCGAACCCCTCTTAAGGCAAGACACACCTGACGTGTGTTTACTTTTCCATTCTAATTAGTCAGTTATCTTTCCATAGAAGGAGTCTCCTCTGTATGCCTGCCTAAAAATCCAACGCCTTTGTCAGTTACTCGAGTGGTACAGATTCCCTTTGTCACCTGAAGAAAATACAGAACACCCATTCATTTGTGTGTGTGTGTGTGTGTGTGTGTGTGTGTGTGTGTGTGTGTGTGTGTACAGTGATGAATCCCGATTAAAATGGTGGTAAACCAGTTATCCAAGTCTGGTGTGAGAGGAGGCGAGGCACAGGTCTACAGCATCTTCCGGGAGGTACGTGTCCTTCTTCCCCAGTAAGGGACGGGAGGAGAGGGGGACGGGGGGGGGGGGGGCACCCCCATACCCCCAAGTTTCCTCGAGCATCTGGGACTCCCTACCCCCTGCAGGTGTATTTTTTTTTTACGTTGGTTGAGACTGCCCTTAGGGGAGGATGAACAGCTAGGTTAACCGTGGACTGGCTGTCTCGACCAGGGTTCGAACCTCTGCGGGCCCGATCACTGGGAGGCCCGGGAATGCGTCACGGTCAGCATCACTATCTGGACCATACAAGTTCCTATAGATTTCCTGAAATGGTACCAACGCATCAGACGTGTTCTTGGGACACATTTACCCGATGCAGTGACGCCCCGAATCTGCTAACTCTTAGGCTAATGTTGGAGCAACAAGATGAGGATTGTGTAGTAACATGGGGCTAGACCTTGCCACTAGGGCTGAGTGGGATGGGCCAAGAGGAGGTTGGTGTAGTGACAACAGGAGCCAGACCTCCCGGTGCCTCAACCCGTCAGGTTCGGGTCACCACGCCCTCCTGCTCCTGCCGCCGACGCAGCTGGAGATCTTCCACTTCTGACGGTATGGCCTCTTTGGTAATCGTAAGGGACAGATGATGTGTTGTCAGGTAGAGGTTGAATCAACCTCGCAAGAACATTTTAACGACTGTAAATAAATAAATAAATAAATAAATAAATATATATATATATATATATATATATATATATATATATATATATATATATATATATATATATATATATATATATATATATATATATATATATGTGTGTGTATGTGTGTGTATGTATGTATATATATATTACCTGCACAAGAAAACAGACTGATAAGAAAATGTCATATCGGTTTGAAAAGTAGCCTTTATTGACCTTTAGAGGCCAGGCCCTGGTACCCTTGGATCCTGCCCTTGATCCCGAGCTACGTTCCTTATAAGGTGAGGCTGCCATGAATGAGTTTAGTGAGCTGGGTGTAAATTCTAAGTCTTTTGAGAAGCGGCGAGTGAAGTGGAAATGGCCTTGAAGGCTGACGAGCAGTAGCTTCAATCCTTCCTCGTAGTCTGACGTCCCCCCGACCCGGAGCATGGTGACTCCAGGTGCTACGGTTCAGCCTTGAGAGTAACAAACACTTGGAGAAATATATGTATTTATATTTACCTGAGGATCCCTATTTGAGAAGGTCCTGGTGTAACACCGGGACCCCCTTTGGTGAGGCTCCTGCAGCTCAAGGCTGCACTACACTCAGTAGCAGGGACAGGGTGGACTCCGTTGAAGTGGGAGGTTCTTTGACATGAGTGTCCTCTGTTTTGTGTACTGACGGCGAGACAGCCTCGCCAGAGGTGTTTTCACTCGCGATGTAACCTCAGACAGGCGGAGTCTGGTAACATCAATATATATATATATATATATATATATATATATATATATATATATATATATATATATATATATATATATATGTGTGGAAGTCGAGAACATTATCTCGGAAAGCAAAAATGGGTATGTTTGAAGGAATAGTGGTTCCAACAATGTTGTATGGTTGCGAGGCGTGGGCTATGGATAGAGTTGTGCGCAGGAGGATGGATGTGCTGGAAATGAGATGTTTGAGGACAATGTGTGGTGTGAGGTGGTTTGATCGAGTGAGTAACGTAAGGGTAAGAGAGATGTGTGGAAATAAAAAGAGCGTGGTTGAGAGAGCAGAAGAGGGTGTTTTGAAGTGGTTTGGGCACATGGAGAGAATGAGTGAGGAAAGATTGACCAAGAGGATATATGTGTCGGAGGTGGAGGGAACGAGAAGAGGGAGACCAAATTGGAGGTGGAAAGATGGAGTGAAAAAGATTTTGTGTGATCGGGGCCTGAACATGCAGGAGGGTGAAAGGAGGGCAAGGAATAGAGTGAATTGGAGCGAAGTGGTATACCGGGGTTGACGTGCTGTCAGTGGATTGAATCAAGGCATGTGAAGCGTCTGGGGTAAACCATGGAAAGCTGTGTAGGTATGTATATTTGCGTGTGTGGACGTATGTATATACATGTGTATGGGGGGGGGGGGGGGTTGGGCCATTTCTTTCGTCTGTTTCCTTGCGCTACCTCGCAAACGCGGGAGACAGCGACAAAGTATAAAAAAAAAAAAAAAAAAAAAAAAAAAATATATATATATATATATATATATATATTTATATATATATATATATATATATATATATATATATATATATATATATATATATATATATATATATATATATATCCCAGGGGATAGGGGAGAAAGAATACTTCCCACGTAATCCCTGCGTGTCGTAGAAGGCGACTAAAAGGAGAGGGAGCGGGGGACTGGAACCACCCCCCCCCCCCGTTTTTAATTTTCCAAAAGAAGGAACAGAGAAGGGGACCAAGTGAGGATATTCCCTGCAAGGCTCAGTTCTCTGTTCTTGACGCTACCTCGCTAACGCGGGAAATGGCGAATTTGTATGAAAAATAAAATATATATATATATATATATATATATATATATATATATATATATATATATATATATATATATATATGTGACTTTTCTCCTCAACAAAAGAGTCGTAACTTTAGCGTAATGTGACACGTAGATTCCCCCTCTCTGGCGCTACAATGGTGGGAGTGACAAGGGTGTGAGGAGTGAGATAGGCTTCGCTACCCTCTCGAAAGGAGTGGCAAATCAGAGGAAGTTGCGTGCGTTCATTTTGTAGCTGAGAAAGTCACATGTGTGTGTGTGTGTGTGTGTGTGTGTGTGTGTGTGTGTGGTGCATTTACGTTCAAACAACAGGTGTGTGTGTGTGTGTGTGTGTGTGTATTAATTTCTTTAAGGTACGTGGGTGGGAGTTGCACCCTCGTGGGACCCCGTCTCTTGAACTTTCTCTACGATCTTAATCTATAAAAGTTCTGAATGCTGGCCATATACGCACTTTCATCACTAAGTTTCTTTCATTCATCCGATACCTTTATAAGATTACTTTAAGTCTTTTCAAGCAAATTTCTTGCTTAATTTCATGTGAGCGCCTATGGCTGTTCTATCTTTGTATCTTTCGAAGAATTTTTTTACTGTTGACACCATCGCCATATTTGTTTACAAATTTGAGGGCTTTGATCAGGACGCCCCAGACTCTTCACTCTTCCATAGTGGATAAAGTTATGGCGTTTCCCTGTAACTCATTTCTCTTAATTCTTCCACAATCCTTATTGCCCTCCTCTCGATCTTCTCTATTAGCTGTATTGTGCTTCTTTAAATGCGTTGACCAAACTTGAGAAGTATACTCTAATTTTGGCGTAAAGTAAGCTTACTGAATGATAATAACTATTAACCACCATACCCCGAGAATCGAACCCCGATCCGTCTGTGTGGCAGCCACGGTGTCTCAGATATGTCTACCTGACGCGGTTGAGATATGCTCACATTACCGTAGTACCTTGGAAGTCGATTAGAAAGCCTTCCCTCCTTCCTTGAACAGAGCGTCGCGACATCCGTGGATCAGCGCATGGTCACAGAGATGATGCTGTTTGTAAGTTTATCTTGGCCAAGACTACCTGGCTCCTTCATAAATGGACCGGGGTTCGATTTACGGGGTGTAGTGATTAATAGTTTACATCAGATATCATGTGTACATTACATAGTTGGGATATGATTTAGTGAATGATTCATTATCCATGTACTTGAATGCAGTTCTGATATTTGCCTAAGGTGGGACCCTGGCGACGGGTTAGGTAAAATATCGACTCCCAAATCCTTCTTATACAAATTCCAGCAGATGAGTTCCCTGTGGTTAATGTTCGTATGGAAGCCTTCTCTTAACTTTGTCCCATCTTCATTGCTTTGCATTTCATCGGGTGGAAATACATCACCAACTTTGAGGTCTGTCTGTCTCCCCTTGTAAGGTAATGCAGTCCTCCTCGCTTTTTACTTCCCTCATGACTGTGGCATCATCCACAAACTTGATAACGTTGGAGTCCATTCCTTCTAGAAATTCATTCATATAGACTCCATAGATCAAGAAGAGGATCGGTCCCAAGACAGAACCCAGCGGCACGCTGCTAGTGACCTCCTCCCATTTTGAGAAGGTTCGTCTGACATGCGTCCTTCGCTTTCCTCCACTAAGACAATCTTCAGTAGTTTGAAGGACACTTCCCCCTCATTCCTTCCTGAAAATCCTGCTTCATTGCTACCCTCTCATGTGATACACTTAAATACTAATACTCTTTCTCTCTCTCCGTAATGGACGTATCCTCTTATATTTTGACCTGTGCAGCATCTCAGAATGAAGAAGAGAAACATGGTTGAATTCGATTGATCGAAATCTCTTTCTAAGTGTCATTCGTGTTTCTCCGTAAAGTTTCATTCCTCCACGATCAATTGCTGCAGTCACATGATCATGTGGACATACCCAAGTCCTCCATTGTATCCTGGAAATCCCCAGTAATCAGTACTACCAAATATGCTTTCCAGAAGTTGGAACGTTGTATGTAGTTAGTTTTCTCGCCAGTAGGTATTTCATTCATATCTCTAGGGGTTTCATCCGCCCATGTTTGGACTACTTCTCGCATATGTAGGTTGGCTCATCCTCCACCTGTCTGTTACCCAGAGTGCAACCGAAAGCCTTCCACTTCCGACCTTTCCTCTTTGTCCTCCATGATGTTGTTGCACCTCTCTCCCTGTTCCAGAGACATTTCTTCGACCACAGCTCTCGCGAACCATCCCTGTGTGTGTCCCTGCCACCATTGGACCCGCGGCTGGCGTCTAGCTGCTGCTTGCCATAGTTCGTGAGTGGAGACGGGCAACACGAGGGTTCACTTGTATGATGACTTCTTTATTCCTCGAACACTAAAGCTGTGGGATTCTCTTCTTTCTATTGTCTTTCTTTTCATAATCTTTCTGTCTTTAACATCCAGTTCTACGGAAACCTGAGGAGCTCTGATTAATTTCCTCGTTTTCGCTCCCCACACCTTACCTTCTTTTCGCCAGACATTGCCGTGACTGGGGCTTGTTTTGAATAGTGGTCACTGAGGGGAAAAATAAGATAGAGACCGAGCGCAGGATAAACAAGACAGGAGAACCACAGTTTAAGGCGAAGGGTAACGATGAGGAGCAGAAATACGTAGCAAGAGGAAAGAGAGGGAGTAGCGGCATTGCTTCCTGGAAGAAAATGGTACACAGTAAAGGGTATTAGCAGTGTAAATGATTAGCGTCACAGTGGTAATAAGTTCGATACTGTGATGCTCGTGGTGCACCTGTATAAAAAATTGATTCTAACAGGTGTTTGTCTTTTCCAGGATCTTTCTGATCCAGCAGGTGTGATTATTTCAGAACCTGTCATACTGACACCTTTGTTAACAGGCTGTTACAACACCTACCATACCGGCAGATGTTGCTATACTAACACCTGTCCTTCTGGCAGGTTCAGCTATTCCAGAACATATAATTCTGACAGGTATGGTTAGCCCAGCATCTGTCGTACTGACACTGGTCATTTCAACACACATCAGATTGGCACATCCTGTTGGTCTAACACTTAATCAAACTGGCTTGCGTAGTCATACCAACACCTGTCTTACAGGCAGGTATGATTGTAACAACGCCCTTCATACCGACAGGTGTTATTCTTCCAACGCCCGTCTTACTAGCAGGTGTAATTGTACCAACACCCGTCATACTGATAGCTGTTTTTAAGCCATTACCTTTCACACTGGCAGGTGTCATATTTCACATACCAGTCTTACAAGCAGGTGTCATTATTCCAATACCTGTCACACAGGCAGGTGTAGTTATCCCAGCTCCTGTCATGTTGTCAGGCACCCTGGACAGACACTTGCCGTCATGACAGATGTAGTGGCGTCCACCTTTCTTGATGGTGTTAGGTATAGTAATCACCTCGTCTGCGACAATGGCAGGTGTATGTGGTCCCCCACCTGCGATGCTGTTCATTACGATTGACCCACTACCTCTGCTGTTAGCTGGGGTAAATCACACACTTAGCCTCTACTGTTGACGGGTGGAATGATGTTAATTAGGGTAGTTAATCCCTCCCCTGCTCTACGGGCTGATGTAGTAAATTAGCACAGCATCTGTGACAAGACAGGTGTGTGTCTAGACACGCAAGTGTCACACATGACAGAAAAAAGAAATGGTCGACACCATCGATTGACGGTTATTAGCAAGAAATGCAACTTGAGTCTTAATTATAAAAAGGTGTAGATATTCGGTTGAAGTCGGCGTCCATACACCTTGAGTTGCTGTATAAACTATTCCATCTTTCGTACCTGTGGGCAGGGAGGGAGAGCCCGGCCGGTATAGGCCTCCCAACAAACTCATCACACTGAGGGAGGATCATCTGACTGAACTTTACAGTGGAGGCATTGTGCCTCGTACGCCAATCCATCTGGGCGCCGTCCGAGAGTCATCACATAAAGCGCGTTTTATGGTACCATTTCCAATAAGAGGGGATCTTCAGCGCCTTCGTCGGGGCGTAATCAGATGATGGGATCGCTCAAAGCTATAATGAATTCATAAGCTTGCGGGTTTTCGATTTGGTGAGGAGGTAATATAAAGGTAGTTTGGAGCGGGGTAAGGCCTGGGTTTATTACCAGCTCATTCCGGGTGATAGCGGCCGCGTAATCAAGGCGAGGCAAAGCCAGTTCTACGCGAGCTACATACAAGCCGACACATGTCTGGCTAGCCCCGACCTCAGGGGTTGGAACCTGCATCTGGTAACCATGAGGGAAAGTTCACTTTAGCTTCAACAGTTTCTTGAACTTAAGTACCTTTTCATACAGCCTTTTTTTTTTCTAACAGCAAATGAAAACGCAAGGTGTTTGATACTTTAGTATACACTGTGGTCGAGACTCACGCACCTTCAGGTAATGAGTAACTTGACTCGGGGGGGAAAATCCACGCAAATAGAGGCAGTCTGCTAACCCTTTGAGCATGGACACGTCCTTAGACTTAAGTGAAGCCTTTCATGAGGTCATCAGCTGCGAGCTATTCAATGTATACGTCTCCCAGTACAAAGGTGTTGCCACCTATAATTTACACGGACATTTGCTTTGATAAAACTTTGGATTTGGATGATAACTACAATTATGAGTTTTATATGAGCTCTTTTAAGATAGAGAATTTCTCTGAGCTGGAGACTCGACATGAAATAATTTCCGTATACTTTTCAAGCTAAATCTTCAGCATCTAATATATATATATTTTTTTGCTTGATATCCAAGATCAACAGTTTTTCCTTGATTGAGTAAACAGGTGATACCAAAGCAAATAGCCTTTATATCACCTCACCGCTGGGACAAACTGCATTTGCGAACGTAAAATTGAGTGAGGAAATCATCAGGTAAATGAAGACGAAGAATATAGTTTGCAGTTAAGGTAAAAAGATCATTTGTCAACGATTGAAGAAAATCTCCTGATCTCATTCTCCAACATCAGCATGAACACCAATAACTACACCAGAATTTGCAGCGTCATCACCACCACTTACACCAACAGTACAACAGCAGCACGAGCGCCAACATCTCCATCAGTAAGGCTTGATATCTACACCAACAACAGTGGCCGCACCAACACCAACGTCTCTGTCATCAACGGCATCACCAACACCATCACCAACACTGTTGCCATCAGCACCGACAACCCTGACAACACCATCTCCAACAACAGCCGCACCGACACCATATTATCTCTATATCACCAACAGAATCACCACCAACACCAACTCTAGTAACATCAGCACCGACAACACAAGTTCCAGCAAGACCACAACACCAGCAACACCACAACACCAGCAACACCACAACACCAGCAACACCACAACACCAGCAACACCACAACACCAGCAAGACCACAACACCAGCAACACCACAACACCAGCAACACCACAACACCACAACACCAGCAACACCACAACACCAGCAACACCACAACACCAGCAACACCACAACACCAGCAGCACCACAACACCAGCAACACTACCTGAATCACATTTTTTTCTGATCCAAATCAACAACGTCTTCAAACACTGTCTCCCTGACTCCCTGGCGCAACACACATGTCAGTTCCCCGACACTGGACTACCACCTTCGCTCGCGTGGGTGACTGCAGGGGTTTCTCTGGTCTCGGCTTCTGAACAAACACAGTATTGCTTTTCGTCTTTTCTCTTCACCGCGTCCCTAAACCTTCCTCTCCCCCCGCTTCATCCACGGAGGGCCGGCAACTCCCTCCTTCTCTCTCTCTCTCTCTCTCTCTCTCTCTCTCTCTCTCTCTCTCTCTCTCTCTCTCCTGTCATTCTCTCACTCACCTTCCCTTTCACAGCTCCCCTGGGCCGGCCCTCCACTCTGGTTCCCCAGCCCTGGAGTTGAACAATATGGAACCTGTTAGCTGCCTATTTACCCGTAAGCGATGGCGAGGGGAGTGTGTAAGGGCCGCGGACGGGCGTGCTTGAGGGGCGGTTGAGAACAGAGGGGTGGGGAGGAATGAGGCGGGGAGAGGAAGGGGGAGTGAGGGAGATAGAGAGAGAGAGAGAGAGAGAGAGAGAGAGAGAGAGAGAGAGAGAGAGAGAGAGAGAGAGAGAGAGAGAGAGTATTGTGGAAACGATGGGAAGATAAGTTGAGGCAAGAAGGGAGAGCAGAGAGGTGTATATATATATATCACCCTGTCAGTGAGCTATGTAATATTATCTCCGAGCGGGAATGACTATGGATGAATGATGAATGAAAATCAGTCTGGCGTAGAAGGTGTGGGGTAGGGGGGAAAAACGAGAGGAAAAAACGAGGGACATGGCTTTTGTGTCTGATATTTCCGAGAGGTTCCGCGTAGACAGACTGAAAAAAAAAAAAGTTATTCAACGAAAGAGAATATCCATCTTCGTTGGAACACTACATGAGATAGAGAACCCGGGTCTTGGCTCAACTTCATGCCTATCAAACATGTTAGAAATGCTTCAGACGTAGACCCTATCCGGTAATACTGCAGATGACAGACTTTATAAATCCATAATTCAAAGTTTCGTGCTTTCCTACCTATATATATTCTTTTTCCATCTTTTCCAATGATTAAACAAGAAAGAAAATAAATGTTTTTGCGACGCTCCTCATTTACGATACATCATTTACTCAAACTACGATGTTGGTTAGGTATTAGATATTTGGAAGTATGTACAGTTAGCAAAAAAAGTATCGTGACCTTTGTGTTCGGTGGAATTCGAAATGAGCAATAATTACCCCAGTAGTCTCGGTGTGATTGGTACAATAGTCAGTGCTTCTGATAATTTGCTGCATTTCTTATATTTTACGAAATCTCTTCCTTGTACCTTATACATCTTTGAAATGGTATGGCAAAATAATGATTGAAGTATGACAGACAAATGTAATTGATGACTTTGGAGATACGAATTCTTAAAAAAGTATTTGCTCGTCACTGAGTTTAGAAATGACGTTTGGAAATCTGAAGGAATGAGTTGCAGTCTACCACACGTTACTTGGTTATGAAACAAAATACTAAAAAAAAAAAAAAGAAAAGCAGCGAAAGGTGTTACTAATAATGCTAAGAAATCAAATCATTAATGAAAACTTTGGACAAGTAAACCAAATTATGCTAATCATCAGAACATCTTTATTTTGTTCATGATCAAATCAGCACATGCATGATATTCATTTCCAACACATAAGAACTTGGAGTATTTAAGACCGTAAATTGCTTTAAGGATAACAATATAGATTCGAAACACGTGTAACAGAATCCTACTCGAGGTTCGTGTGTGGTAGTTCGTCAACGTGCACTCGTACCGCAGCAGCATCATGCAACGCTGAACTGGTAACGAGATTGTACAGCAAACTCCAGATGGGATCATCTTCCATCACGACGAAGGGCTCAGCCACAGAGTACTAATTGACCATTTCCTCCAAGTATTTTCTAAATTATATGAAATTCTCTCCTCAGACTGCCAGGTCCGGGGCTTTGTTCGCTGTAAACAGAGGCATAGATAGGGTCTCATTTTTGCCATCAAATCACTGCTACGAGGGTAAAGAATCAAAGGCAGGAGCCTGGATCCTTTCTATTTCCTTTCCGCTCACATATTCATTCGCGTACTAGTCTTTTGCTCGGACAGAAATATTCTCTTCGCTCATCGTGGACGGCTTGCAACCCTTCCTGGAAACCCCCACACGCTATCGGCCATTTAAGAAGGACCAGAAGCTCTTCTTCCTGGAGCTTTAGCATGAAAAGAAACGTGAACCTTCCAGTGAAGATGTCTTATTTGCAATTGCACCTCGTGATCATCCTGCTTCGTGGCAGTAGGTTCTCAAATTGTATTTCATCTCACTGAAGGATTGCTTGAGCGTGTAACATCACTCATTGTCAGTCGTGCCTGGAAAATACTAAGGGTATTGCTAATGCATCCACCACTGACTGGAAGGTGTTTTCATAGTTGACCACGAGTTCCAACTTCTCTAGCATACACGACGCTTTTTAAATGACCCGAAAAGTAACCGAGGTGGCCACGTAATAGGGCCGACGAGTCCTGTCTACTATCCACTGTCCAATTTGGAAATATGTCCATGACGTCGTGGCTGGAATGGGTTGGTACACCATCCTGCATAAACCACATAAGCAGGTGAATCATGATAGGTACAGGATCATGCAGCACTGGCCATGTCTCCTCGAGGATCTGTTTGTACGAATCACCCTTCGATCGCTGCAGTAGCAGATATGGGCAGATGATGTGATCTGCAGTAATGCTATCCCACACGTTGAATGCAAATTGCTCCCCACGTTCTCGTCCACAAGCTCTTCGCATAATGCTTCTGATGTGCCCCATATTTATTTATTTTTTTTTGTGTGTGTGTGTGGAATTTTTCCTCTGTTAATGCATATTGTATGAGTTCACACATCCGTACCTTCGTCTATGAAATATCTTAGACCGCTTTAATCAGCCTTACAGAAGCGTTTGATTATCGGTCACACCAACCCAGAGCTACTGCTGCATTTGACATTTTCTGACGATCGGAGAAGTCCGGCCTTTCCACTGTATGGTACTGCAGCTTGGACTTGTATTCCCAGTGATGTACTATAAGTGTAACCGGATGGGCGGAAGGGAGTTAGCGGCTGGATTGGCTCCATTACGCATCATGCAGGTCGTGACGTGAGCCAACCCTCTGGTGGTGTCAGTCCTACTCTCGTAGTCTGTGGGATCCCCAATCTTGCCGAAGACCTTTGGACGCATTCACACGCTCGTGGATGATGGCTAAAACTCCTCCTCTTGATACTCGCGCTGATCCTTCATGATCAAGTCCTTCACTCGGGGCCGCAGTTGCTTCATCAGTGGGTTTTAGAGGCCATCTTGACTACGGGTCATCCTCACGGTCGTACTCAAATGCCCATCTTGTTACCATGCGTTTATGAAGGGGTCTCGTCCATCACTATACATGACCAGCTTACGCCTGATGGACACCCGTTACATAGACACCTCTTTTGGGGGGGATTTTTACAACACTCTGATTCTCAAGTTTTTGAGAAATCTATCATTTTTTTTTTTTCTCTTTACTTTTCCATACAGTATATTTCAAGACCTTGGTCTGAAACGACAAAGAACAACACATGAAGGAAATTCATCCCGAACAGTTTTCCAAAATGTTCGCCCTCAGTAGGGGAGACAGACCCTCCCTCCCCCCCCATTTCGTTAAGACTACCCCTCACAATTCCTGCTCTTGCCAGACCCTCGTTTGCACCTGCAAATACCACGTACGAGGAAATGTTTTTCCCTCGGGGTTGAAATGTCCCCGGCAAAATCTTTCCCTTTTCCCCCCCCTTGCAAATTTAATGTTTTGTTCTCAAATCCTTTCACATTTACTGAAAGGCAAAGATTAGTTGAAAGACTTTCAAGGCAAATGGGTAAAATCTGAAGTTCCTCGTTACCGCTGAAGGTTTCTCCTGTGGCTTCAGGGCTGAATCAGCGAGGGCCGCGCGCTGCCCGGCTGGCTGGTGGGGAGACATTATTCTTCCTCCCTGGCTCAAAATGATTGCATGTTTGAGGGAAATTCATGTTGATGTATGCTGAATGAGGGGAAGGTGTATGCTGCTTAGTGATATAATATATTTATATATATATATATATATATATATATATATATATATATATATATATATATATATATATATATATATATATATATATATATATATTCCAAAGAGTCCACAGGGGAAAATGAGACACGATACACACACACACACACACACACACACACACACACACACACACACACACACACACACGCACATACACGCCCAGGTACAGCCGTCGTTTCAAACCCTTCCTAGCGAGGCGTGACGTCAGAGGACGGCCGGCGTGAGTAATGGACGAGAAGTGACTTGCAGTGAACAGTGGCGCCTCTAGCGGCGGGAGGGATAGATACATTTCTTCATCTACCTGTGCTCCAGTTTCCTGTCTTATCATAAAACTTCTCATATGTTTTGATTTCTGATAGCGTGCTTATTTCATTTCTTGTTTCTTCGTTTGCTTTTATCTATTACTTAGATGGTGATCTACTGCTTGTGCTTCCAGCGCTTGTTTTTGCTTGTAATTACGAAAAGATCAGAGAGGAATCCAAACTCGGGTTGATATAATCGTGGAAACGAAGCCAAACAATTTCTTTGAAAGCCTAAACTAGGAATTGGGGATCCATAGTCATGTTGTAAATCATAGCTACACTATAGATTATTGATGTGGAGGGCTCAGTGAACTGTACGCTGAAGGAAATAGAACATGGGTTCCTTTATCTGTAATGAGGGAGGAAAAGTCATAAAAGGAGCGACACATGGTCAGAAACAAGTGTGGCAAAGCGAAGGAACTCAGTTTGGGACGCACTATGATGGAAATACAGGGGATACAGCAGCCAACCAGCATATGATAAGTAGGAACTAATAGAGCGAGATGAGGACGGAGGAATAGGAAAGCTTTGAAAAGAATGTTATGTACAAAGCAAAAGATAATCCAAAACTTTACCATAGATTTATCGTGAGTTAATTGTTTGGTTAAAGAACTGCCACACGAGTTAAGGAATTCAAAGAGGATGGTTGTAGAGAACGATGTAAATGCAGTTTGAGGGTCTAAATGACAAGTTCAAAGGTGTTCTTACAGTGTGGAAGACACAAATGCCCCATCATCAGCAAGAGGGGATGAGAGAGAGATCTTGGAAAGCCCTGAAGTAGCTAGAAAAGACATAAGGTGAGGAGAGGGCTTTGAATTATATAAGGTTCATCAGTCTCATAAAGTTACTCCAAGTGGGCTACATAAGCTTGCGGACACGTATGACAGACAGGTCGAAATATTGTTCTATGTCGCTATAAGAGGGTATGGTGCCGAGGGAGTGGAAGAGGGCAAAGTAATGAGAGGTGAGACTTCTTCGATGGTTAGATGATGATCTAAGTGGAAAGAACAAAGGACATATGTCAGAGGTGCTTTCTCAAAAGTGGGGTTGTTGGGGGTCACAGGTGGAGTGCCGCAAGGTTTTGCTCTGGAACCTTTATTCTTCTTGATCTGTCTAGAATTTGCCAGAAGGTATGGAATCCTGTCTGAATATGATTGCAGATGATGCAAAGGTCGTATGGGACGTGAAAACCTTGCAGGATTTGCAGTAACTTGCAAGGGAACCTTGACAAGACTCTAAAGTTGGTCTGATACATGGCCGAGGAAGTTCAACCCCAAGTGGATGGGTCACAGTACAAGAAGGCCTCAGTATGATTATCATCGGGGAGGAAATAAGCTGCAGGGTCGACATTCATTCTTTTGCCGAAGAAGAAAAGTTAAGGAGACCAACTGACTGCATGCAAGTATCAGAATGGCATCTGAGTAGCATTTAACTTCATGGAGTAGGCAATCTTCAGCAAGCTGTTTACATTATGCATACGTCAGAACTAGAATGTGCTTTTCCAGTTTGGTCACCGAACCTAAAGAGATATAACCAGAATTAAGAGAGCTGAGCTACGCGGAAAGACTAGAGGCCCACTTTGGAAGAGAGAGGAATGAGGGGTGACCTGATCACAAGATTTTACATTTTTTTTAAAACAGATATATGACGTAGACAGTGAATTACTCTGTGACAGATATACTGACAGAACAACCAGAGGACATAACATAAAACAACAAGGTACTTGTTAATAAAGATGTGAAGATGTGCTTTTGTAACTGGTTGATGAATGGAATAAAATGAATCATGTTTAATGCACACAGCATACAGAAATTTTGAAAAGTTTTGATGTAGTAGAGAATGATCGACTGATGGGGCCCAAGAACGTAAAGCCCTCGCCATGTATAGCACAAAT
>NC_092232.1:19446527-19504027 GCF_036320965.1 Panulirus ornatus
TGGGAGGGAGGTGTTGCGGACAGCTTGCTTGTGAACTACCTGGCGTACGTCATACATAACCTAGCTGTAATATCTATATGATCCTTGCCCTTTGGAACTCTGGGTCTCATAATGCTAAGGGTCATTCCAAAGGCCATAGGCAACTATATACATACATCAGCTCTCCTGTCATTTGTTAAGGAGTAACGGGGAAAAAAAAGTGTGTCTAGCTTTGTTTAAGTACGACAAAGTAAGTAGTAGATACAAGATTGCAGAACTTATTTGCCTCGTAACTGTGTGTTCTTCATCAAATCAAGATACAGATGAACACCTATATATTCAAACAGTATCAGACCATTGGGTTATATCGAGGGTGTTATGTGACATGGTAGGGGTATACAGACTCATGCAGTGATGTGGTGGGAGTAGAGAAACGCGTAGATTTTATTCGTATAACTAAGGAAGTGCAAAGAAAGCGTTTCTCAACGTCGTCTATGGTACTATCATCAAACTACTCCAAGTGGTGAATCATTCCGTATGTTAACAATCCTGTAAGAAAAAGTACTTCGCCTCATTTAAGGTAAAACGTTCGCCCACGAGTTTATGAATTCACTCCTATCAATGAAATCAGATAAATCCATCTTGATATTGCTCGTTATTTCGATATTATCGAGACATTTTCATGATTTGCAGTACCTGTATTAGATCACTTCTTAACCCCTTTTTTCCGCTCAATACATCTAATTTGTCGGTTCTCAAAGGACTAGTTTGTTAGGTCGGGAACCATCTTGCTAGTACGTGTCTGTGACTCTCTCCATACTCCTCGTGTCTCTCCTTGGGAACGGCGACCAAAACTGCACACACTGTGACTTAGCTCTCAGCTGAGCCCAGGCTGGGGGCGTGGGCTTGGGGGGTCGTACAAGGTGAGGCTGGTTCGGTGTAAAAGGCTCTCACGAGAACGTCACGTGCAGCCTCTCGTCCGCCCTATGGTCGCCATTGTTTACGTCCCTCTGGTGTCAAATGCGAGAACAACGAACATGGCGGCGAGTGCTCGTGTTTACATTCTGGCCCGAATACGAATTGGACGATGCGCTTCTCTCACTTTCTGTTTTTTTTTTATCACGAGAACCAAAGAGCGATAGATGTTTTATTGTGAAATCCATCTCGTATTTACCTGCTGTAGATGTCTTATCGCCGAGCAAAGGGGGAGAGAAAAAAAAAAATCAAATACAGAGGGAGTGTATAAGGTCAACGGTCCTGCGAGCCTCCCCCTCCGGAGTCACGTGACCCAACATCCCCCCCGCGGCTTGCCGACAATGGCGGGCCGGGACGAGAATCGCCTACTTGGTCTGCTAAATATGGCAGTACCAGCGAGGCCCATTGTTTGTCCTGGTAATAGAATAATATCAGATTATTGGATCAATGGACTTTGCTTCCGCGATCATATTGTTGGTAAAAAAAAGGTAACATGGAGCCCCCCCGGGGGAATTATTTTTTTTTTTTTTTTTTTTTTTTTTTGGGCGGGAGTTAAGGTCGGCGGCGACTGCACACGTTCGCACGCGCACTAGTATGTCCACCGGCGAACGTACGTACGTCACATATATTAATGTAAATAAAACACTGGAATATGTATATGACATATGTTACGACATCGACTAATTTTTGAAGTCTCGGTGGCAGTAAAATTTAATGGTGAGTTATTACCCCCCCCCCCCCCGCCCCCCCCCCCCATCCACAGGAATCAATCCTTATAATTGCTTGCAAAATCAAACCGGATTTTAATTATTGTAATTTATGGCATTACAAATATTTCGTCGATTTCTCGTAAGCTCGAATTTTCATGTATGTCCGTGTCTCTTGACCCTGTCTCCCTTATCGTCATCATTTCCTTGATCTTTCACGTTAATTCGTATCTTTTTTTTCTTTTTTTTTTTTTTAACTCACAGTATGTTCCCATGTCTTTCTTTGTTTTTCTCTCGTGTCTATAATATTTCAAGGTAGTCTGACGTTCACCTGCTCATTTTTCCATTGCTTCTTACAATGTTAACTATCGTTTTCTTTCTTTTTTTATTTATGAGAATATCATTTATGGTTGCTTCTTATAACTTCCTGTACTGAATACGTTTTCTTTTTCTCAAATGACTTTTAGTCGTTTTCTTCACGCACATTTCAATCAACTTTCCTCCTATATCCTACCTTTACCTCCTTTTCCATTTTCTATCTTTCCCTATTACCTATTTCTAGTCTTTATATATTTTCTTTCTCTGCTCTCCTTTGGCCCCCATTTATCGTCACGTTCCTCTCACGTCTTTCTCATCATTCCGTGTTTATTACATAGTTGTTATTACAATCTATAATTTACGTCATCTTCCGTACACTCCAATTTATATTTCATTTTACTTATCGCTTCTTTATCTTTGCTTTACTAACTGATAACCACACCCTTTTATATATTGATATCCCTCTCAATACATTTTTGTATTCACCTTTCACAACCCACACACCACTGTCATGTTGTATACACTAACCCTCTCTCTCTCTCTCTCTCTCTCTCTCTCTCTCTCTCTCTCTCTCTCTCTCTCTCTCTCTCTCTCTCTCTCTCTCCCTTGTCGCCCGGATTGAACCGAATTAGTAAGGCAAGGTTCCCACTGGTGCCTGATTATGTCGCGCTTAGTGTTCGAGTTATGGGGGAAGGGAAGGTTGGGGAGGGGAGGAGGGCTGTGGGAGGAGAGGATAGGGAGTAAGGGAGGTAGAGGGGATTAAATACTTACCCCCCCCCTCCTGGAGATTCAGTAAGGGGGGGGGGGTACATCATCCACATGGAGGGGGATCGCTCCTCGCTCCCCTCCCCTCCATACACATACCCGTCAGGTATATATACACACTGGTATACTCGCTCACCGCTCCTGAGGGTCGGGGCGCTGAAGGGCTTTATAATGCAGAGAAATGTGCTCCAAGCATACACTCTAGCTTGTATACTGCACCCAGGAGTGCTCTAGATAGAGGTATGCTTCATTCTCAGAGGTTCAGCGGGGGTTTGCTCTATACCCCATAGACATGCCCCACAAAGGGGTGGAGGCTGTGTGTGTGTGTGTGTGTGTGTGTGTGTGTGTGTGTGTGTGCTTCCCTCCCTCACCCCCAGGAGTGCGGTCGGATGTATGCTCCGTGTAAGCGTGAATGTTCCGGGGGCTGGTGCTCCATCAAGCGAGGCTGCAGGTGTGTGCTCCAGTAGATGATGTTGTGAGTGTGTGGACTGCGTTATGAAGGTGATAGTGCCTGCCCCACAGGGGGTGATGGTGTTGCCTGCTCCACAGGGTGATCATGTGTACACCAGCCGTACAGAATGCTGGAAATGTAATCTCCTAGAACGTAATGCTGTATGTATGTATATATGTGTGTATGTATGTATGCACATATGTGTGTATGTATGTATGTATGTATGTATATATGTGTGTATGTATGTATGCACGTATGTATGTATGTATGTATGTATGTATGTATGTATGTATGTATGTATGTATGTATGTATATATGTATGTATGTATGCATGTATGTACGTATGTATGTATGTATGTATATACGTATGTGTGTATGTATGTATGTATGTATGTATGTATGTATGTATGTATGTATGTATGTATGCATGTATGTACGTATGTATGTATGTATGCATGCACATGTGTATGTATGTATGTATGTATGTATGTATGTATGTATGTATGTATGTATGTATGTATGCATGCATGTGCGTATGTATGTATGTATGTATGTACGTATGTATGTATGTATGGATGTATGCATGCATGCATGTATGTATGTACGTATGTATGTATGTATGTATGTATATACGTATGTATGTATGTATGTATGTATGTATATACGTATGTATGTATGTATGTATGTATGTATGTATGTACGTATGTATGTATGTATGTATGTATGTATGTGGTCTTATCAAAGTATGCCACATGCATCCATTCCCTCCCCTGCTTCCCATCTCCTCCCCGTGTGGGTCGCAGATCATCGCAGGCACACCCCAGGGGCGGGTAGTCCACATACGAACAGTATGTCATGCATTAACAGCGGTAAGAAAGAAAATAGATTTTACCTAACTCTTTTTTCCTACCTAGAAAACTTCGGAAAATAGTTAGATTGTTGTTTTCCCAAAACGGAATCAAATGTGCTAGACTGCCGTGGGAGAGGGGAAAGGGGGGGGGGCTGATATAGATATCTTTAAAGCTATGGAAAATATATATATATATATATATATATATATATATATATATATATATATATATATATATATATATATATATATATATACTTTTTTCCTCTCTCTCTCTCTCTCTCTCTCTCTCTCTCTCTCTCTCTCTCTCTCTCTCTCTCTCTCTCTCTCTCTCTCTCTACCCTCCCATGTCTGTTTTGTAGCTTTGATGTGACGTAACGAACGGGGAGAGGAGGGAGGTTATTATACTTAATCCTGTTACTCCGTTATGGCTGCCTTCTGACGCCGTCCGTCCCCCCCCCGCACAACAGGCCGGAGTCAATGACGTGAAGGGGAGGGAGGTGGGAGGAGGGGGAGCGGGAGAATAAAAGGGAAGGGTCCCTCTCTTTTTTTTTCATCCCCCTGTTGACCGTTCATATACGGTGTGGTAGTGTATGGCAGGCTCCTGTTCACCGTTCATATACGGTGTGGCGGTTTGTCTCAGGCTCCTGTTCACCGTTCAGAATACAGTTACACTCAGACTTCTGTTGACTTTTTATATACAGAGTGTGGTAAAGTGTCTCTGGTTCCTGTTGACCGTTCATATACGGTGTGATGAAAGTCTCAGGCATCTGTTGACCGTTCAGATACGGCGTGGTGGAGTGCCTTAGGCTCCCGTTCGCCGTTCATACGTACGATGTGGTAGAGTGCCCCTGGTTCCCGTTGACCGTTCATATACGGCACGGTGGAGCGAGCGTCTCAGCCGTCTGTTAACAGTAACTAGAGACAGCGTTATAATGAGCTACTGGTTTTAGTTACACACGCTCGGATCCTTGCATAGCTTCTCTTATTTTTTTTTTTATCTTTATTCTCGGAACGAGAGGATAACAGTTAAGTGTAGCTATCACAGAGTGAAAAGATATCTCTTATCACGCGTGCTATGCAAGTTACAAGGGGCAGCTCGCCCGAAACGATAAGAGGCGATGTCGACAACGTAAATCTCTTTCCAGGCACTTCCAGTATGGCGTCTCTCTCTCTCTCTCTCTCTCTCTCTCTCTCTCTCTCTCTCTCTCTCTCTCTCTCTCTCTCTCTCTCTCTCTCTCTCTCTCTCTCTATTTTTGTCTGTGTCTGTGTCTCTTTATTTCTCTGTCTATCTTGAAGGCTATACTGTATTACTGAGTTATTTACAGTTTTCCTACAGGTAGTGAGTGCTCAGTTTCTTCGCCCGTTTTCCTTCGCCCGTTTTCCTTTGCCCGTTTTCCTTCTCCGTTTTCCTTTTCCCGTTTTCATTAGAACCCTTTTAAACAATTTCCCGCGAATCTCGTCCTTCGTTAGAACAGCCACGTGGACGAACGAGGAGGACGTATGTAGCCAGAACATGCTCACGCGCCGGTGAACCAACGACTCACGAATTCTACCTCTTGAGACGTAGATTCGTGTTGTTCATTTCGTACGAATTTTGTTGTCCAGTTAAACAACGGACGACTGGCTGGGCGGGCGGGCGTGCGTGGGGTTGAGTTAGTAGTTGACGAAGACTGCGCAAGATGGATGGCTGAGGGGGTCTGAGCCTGATGGCTTCCAGAACACAGAGGCAGAGTTGTAAGAAGCATTTGAGGATGCGCTCCCCCACCCCCGTGGTGGGAACTACAGCATACGTCATCATCACCATCCCTGGGATGGTAACTGGTAGGTGTAACATCCGTTATGTGGAGGGTTAGACACCAGGGGGTTGGGTATAGCTTTCGCTGTTTGGAGGCTTTGATACCATCTGGTGGTGGGTTTAGCGCCCGTTACATGTAGGGTTTGATACCAGTTCGTGGGTTTATCTTCCATTATATATAGAGAGGGTTTGATACCTAGGATATCCGCCCAGTTTACGGTGGAAAGTTTCTATGACATCTCGAAAACCGCGGGAGATTTTACCGTGTTCCTTCTCGCTATGTTGGAGTTATGAATTGACCGTTGGTTGGTGAGACAGTGACCTTCGTGAGATGATGCAGGTACCGCACGAAGCCTGGGCAAGTGCGGTTAGAACTGTGAGGTTTGCTGGTGCGGTCAGGATCATCAGTGATTTACGGATACGGTCAAGGTCATCCACGTGTGTAGGTGCGGTCAAAGCCATCAAGTTTTCTAATCGCTGTTAAGACCACATACGCACGGAGAAATTGGCTCTGGAAAGAAGGAGGAGGAAATAACAGATAGATTAAGACACAGACAGCGAAACAGACAGACCAGATGGGAGATGGAAGGACAGATGTTTTACCAAAACAAACAGACTCTTATTAACAGACTGAATCAGCGTACAGACACACAGACAGAAGAGACAGTTTCAGCGGATATGTCGGGATAACGTACAGGTCGATGCAACAGACAGGTCGAAAAGAGGTAGATGAAGGCCACAGACAGGTTGAGACAACAGACACGGCGACGCAACAGACAGGTCGACACTGAGAAGCACACAGACGAGTCGAGACAGCAAACAGAAAAATCGAGCTGTTCCCTCCTCCCCCCTATCCCACACCCCTATCCCAGCAACCCCCGAACACCCCTTCCATCCCCAGAGGTGAGGGGAGGGGAGAGGAAGGGGAAAGACCCTGTAAGCTGAAACTCGGCGCATCATTTCCCGAGGTTCCTGAAGGGCGAGCCTAGGCTGTCATGGTGAGAGGCAGCATCGCCCCCTGGGGGACGGTGTTCGGTTCTTCCCTTGTCCTTAAATCTTCCTCACATGGGATGGCGTCGTCTGGAGCCGTACTACGCAAGTCTGGCTTTGTTATCTTAGTGGGGGAGGAGGAGAAGTACACAAGGCAATGGATGTTGTATGGTGTGTGTTTAACGCGGCAACAGTCGTTAGCACGTATAGCGAATAGCGACGTCGGGGCTAACTCAAACCTGTCTTAACTAAATCTTAACGTTTCTTCACCTTATGTAGCCAAACTTAACCGAAACTGATTTAGCATAAACTAACCTAATGTAGCCAAATCTAATCAGATGTAATAAACCTAACAAAACCAAACCTAGACTGAACTACCCTTGCTTAACCTAACCTAACCTAACCAGAGCTAACTTACCGAATGTGACCAAACCTAACCTAAAATTCCCTAGCGAAACCGAATTCAATGTAACCAAATCCTAACCTAACCTAATCTAATGCAACCTAACCAAATGTAACCAAGTCTAAACTAACCTGATACAAACTAAGCCAGTGTAACTAAACCTAACCTAACCTAAACACACCTAACGTAACCAAACTTAACTAAAACCAACTTAGCATAACCAAACTTAATGTAGCCACACCTATCCTAACCTTTACATGACATAGCCTCGCCTAAACTTAGACGCTTATTGGAGAAATTCATGATCGCGATTTACGAAAAACTACAAACGCCTCATATAAAGATACGTCATACTTTATATTACAGTCTAGTTATAATTAGGTAACCACAGTGAATAACTATAACATTAAAGGAGTTCATTACTTGATGAAAGAAAATATCTAACTAGAAGTATAGAGAGACACGTTGCGCTTTCTTCAGTGTGTCATACAACAATGAACTAGATCGAGCGCCACCTGTCGAAAAACTGAACACAGACACTGAAGTTATAATAATCTATATTCACATTCAAAGACACTTAGTCAAGGGATTGTATTATATATTCACAAGGAAACAAACGCATGTGGAGAGGCGGTGCAGAGAGTCAGATGAGAGTTGCATTTCGGGAGAGTGAATGTGTAACGCTGGGGCACAGGAGTGATTTCCAGCTTCTTGGTCCATCGTGACCCACTGTTATTTGGTCCTAACTCGACCACAACTTCTCGACAAAGGTTTGCATGATAACTCCACCACTATAACCCAGTCACAGCGTCTGAAGATCCGTATAGATCGGGAATAACAATGGCCCTAAAATGCCGGAGCCTGTGTGACCCGTCTGGTTTATTCTTACCCAACTATAGAAGGCGCCTCTGACCTGTTTCCTTCGTGTTTCCTACCCCACAGTTAACTGTCACCTCGTTGGCGAGTTTCCCCTCAAGCACTTCATTTTTCTTGTGGTCGCCTTAAAGTCGAGGACGTTTTCTTTCCTGTTCGTTCGTTCGCTTTGCGTCGCCCACATCATTGGTATGAGAAGACTCTGCACTTAAAACACCTCTTTCAGTCAACTCATCAACAACTTACGGGAATCTCAACCTCTCGTTGCTGGTCCAGGACCTCGCAGGTCAAGAGCTCCACCCCACTCGAGGCCTCACGAGAGCACAGACAAGACCCAAGAGCAGATCATGTACACACACATCTCCCCTGCTGACCTTGGACCCCGATTGCTATGCAGATACTCCAGATCCCCGAATGTGAGCCACGCTGAGGGGTCAGGATCTCCGGTTGTAGGGGCGTCGAAAGATTATGTTGTCGCATGGTTGGGGTCGTCGGGGGGGTGGGTGTCGGATGAACGCATCATCAAGGGCACGTCGGATCGTGAACATGCTGCCCGGTCCTTACTGGCCGTGTTGGCACACCAGGGCAGGGATGGAGAGGGTGTTGAGGCGTGGCCACCAAGGGGGTTGGTTCTCGAGCACTACCGGGGAGGGCATTGGAGGCTTCGGATTCAACCCCCCCCCCCCTCTCTCTCTCTCTCTCTCTCTCTCTCTCTCTCTCTCTCTCTCTCTCTCTCTCTCTCTCTCTCTCTCTCTCTCTCTCTCTCTCTCTCTCCTTACGTGGTGGTCAGCCACAGTTGAATGAGATACATTACTGGTACTCCCTCCTCCCCTGGGTGTCGGGAGGGTTGGTGAGGGGCAGTGCAGTGACCCAGCACTTCAGTGGCTGTCCAGTACCATGTATTTGGCCCAGATACGGCAGCTTACCCTCGGTCCGCAAACAGACTGTCTCACGCATAACACGAGACAACACGTAGCTCACACCGATCTCTTAATAACTTTATATTTTCCTGCGGTGAGTGCTATGCTATAGCCCTACCTTAATCTTTTCGTAAGTATTCGTAAGTATGCACACCCTCTTTCTCTCTGTCATGGTGTCCTCACTGTATGAATAAGCAGAGCACGTCACAACGCCAACGCATTCACAACCCCACAACTCTTGCATCTCCATAACATCTCGGTGCCAACACTTCATAGTATCTAGTAAACCTTCATCTACAAGTCGTCATGTTATCTACGAATTTCAGTCCCTCACGATGTCTCGTGTCACCAGAGCATCGGAGAATCTACGCCTTCCGTTGATGACAACACCTACACCGCAGGTGTATTACCAAACCAGATTCTCTTAAGTCTTCAGAACATCATAAGTACGGCATAACCTCCCGTGGTGTCCCAAATTCTACCACTTCACTTAAGGTGTGACGGGAGGAATCCCTATCAGTGTCTTTTGACACCTCGATCTTCAGGGTATCATGAAACCCTCACATTTATTGATTCTAGACACCTACACCTACAGGATGTTACAACCCCCCCGCCCCTACACTTTCGGGGCACCACGACATACACTACTCCAGGTCATAGCAACGTCTTTACACCTCCCAAGACATGAGAACACCTACACACCCAGAACACACCCACAACTCCTACACTTCCAGCGCATCCTAACATCCACACATCTCCCGCTTCCAGGACATCACAACACCTCACGCCACCATACTCATTATAACACCCATACCTGGAGGACACCACGACACCACTCCCTCTTCACGTCTCCCCCAAGCTCTTCTGAACACGGAGGCGTGAGCGGTGGAGCCCTCGCGTCCCTGCAGGGCCGCGTGAAGGGGGGTATTAGTAAAACCCTTTGATCCTACGCCCGCCATTCAGCCGACGCCGCCGAGGGCGCTGTATGGCATTCAGACAGTCCTCGGCAGAGGGCCATATGCCACTCGAGGTTCCTGGACAACCCATATTTAAAGGGGGGGGACGCCTTCAATACACTCAATTCATAAATATTTCCCGAGTCGTCCGTCTAAGTTGGGGAAAGAAGGCGGGTCGTTTGGGTTGTCGTGTACGGGAATATATTAAATGTTCCCCCCACTTGAGGAAGGCTGGTTACGTATGGGCAGCGAGTGGAGGAGGAGGTGGAGGAGGAGGAGGAGAAGGAATGAATGAGTGGTGGACCTCACATGGAGGGACAAAGAGGAAAACTGATAGCCATCAGTACTGAGAAAATGGAAGCTGGAAATCCCTTGCGAGGGAAACAGATCTCACCCATTTAAGTTGGATATACTTCGAATGCTACGGATTTATTAATATTGACAGAGGGAAATCTATATGTTGTATTTTCTAACGGAATTATGCATCATTTACGAAGTGTTCGCCTGTTCTGTACATTTGTGTTTGATTTCTTTTCTGAACACTCTGAGAGACACTGGTCTGAAAGTTGGCTCACACATAGTCTAAGCACCCTGAGACACTGGTCTGAAAGTTGGCTCACACATGGTCTAAGCGCCATGAGACATGGTCTGAAAGTTGGCTCACACATGGTCTAAGCACCCTGAGGCACTGGCCTGAAAGTTGGCTCACACTTTTGAGAAAGAAACTCCAAGAGAAATAAAGAAGGAGAAAGCGCTATTTCTTCTACTCTCAGTCTGTGTGGCTTTACTGCGGTCAAAACTGGTCGCATTAAGTTAACATTTTCCTTTTCGTCTTTGGTAATCTTTAATATCTATGATATATAATAGTTCACTCATTCTACTCAAACCGGTTGTAAGGGAAAACGACTCTCTCTCTCTCTCTCTCTCTCTCTCTCTCTCTCTCTCTCTCTCTCTCTCTCTCTCTCTCTCTCTCTCTCTCTCTCTCTCTCTCTCTCTCCCCTTATCAAAATGTATGTCTGCCTTTCCTTGGCTCAACCCTTCTTGCCAAAAAGATAACAAGACACAAATACGCTGCTGTCAACACTGGGGAACATTGCTCTGCACCCACGCACACAGACCTCAACAAAACGTACCGTTATTTCAGCTATAAAAAAAGATATGAAGACGAACCACAGTTTTCTTACATTCATTCTAACAGCTGCAGATTTTTTTCTGGTCCTCATTTAAGCAACTTGACCATGACTTCTCCATCTGTATATGCAAGACCAAATCTCTATGTATCTAACTACTTCATGTACTGTAGATCTATCTCCCTGGTTCCATGTTTGCTGAATAGTAAGTCTTCGATTTCAGTTAATCGTGTCTCTCCTCACCCCAGTCGCTCCAGTCTTTCCTTTAAGCCTACCCCCCTAAGATTTTTTACCCACCTTGTTCTCTCTGCTCTTCTACGTATTGACTCTGATCAAAAGCTCCCTCTGGTTAGCATTTCCTGATTAGATCTGGGGAAATATCCTTCAAGGTCGTTCTTATTCCTGTTTTCAGACTCTTGTTGACCATCTCCTTCCTTTCCTCACTTACTGAAAACTCGTCAATGCATGTAGGGCCTTAGCCTTAAGAACCAGGATCTAATGTTCAAACTGATCATGTCTGCCTTTACGTGAACTATCGTTCGTTGTCACCACGAGAGACATGAGCTGCAGGGAGCACACTCTCTTGACAGACTTTATTTTTCGTTTGGAAATGATATATCCTTTAAGGGTGTTATTTCCTAGATCGTTGAAAACATTCGTTATGAATATGACGAAGATATTCTTCTCAATTTTCGAGTTCGTAGAGATTGCACGTCATTTCTTTGGTGGTTGGTTGTTGACAGCGGCACACCTAGGGTGTTACTGCCGTCCTGAGTGAGGAGCTGTAAAGTGGTGCCCGGAACCATCGTACCCACTTCTTGTGAGGATTGCTGGTCTTACTTTCCGTCTCTTCAGAATGGAACTACCGGGCTGGTAATCCAGTCTTCTTATAAGCGTCATACAACTGCTCAAATCTCGCTTATTTTCTTCTCATAAGTCCTCTTGCCATCTCCTGTCTGCACACTCGTTTTTGAATGTAAACATGATAGTCCAACAAACACATGGCCCCTGGTCCCTGGCGTCTCGTGAGGTGCCCTTCTGTAGGTATTTCTTTGCTTTTTGCTCCCGAGAGCTGGCTGCTTGTGGCCCCCTACACTAGCTAGATCACACAATACTCGGCAAGCTACTGTATGGCCGTTGACAACTCAAGGGTGGGCCGATTTGATAACTGTTTCTCTCCCTAGACCTCGAAAGTTTGGAACACTCTACCCTTTCATGATTTTCCCAATAACTATGACCTGGCACCTTCTGAAATGCAGGTTTTTCACTTCCTCTAAAATTTCGAAAGTACTTTTACTTGTCTCTTCTTTTTCCCTTTCGTTTACCTCCTTAATACTTCATTTAAGGTTAGCGTCATCTGCTCGCCCTATGCCTGCGATGTATGTTGTGATGGGCGTTACTTTGTGACGTTCAGGTTTCTTGGATTATGTCTCACATACTCTACTAAGATTTACGTTAGATGAGAGAGAGAGAGAGAGAGAGAGAGAGAGAGAGAGAGAGAGAGAGAGAGAGAGAGAGAGAGAGAGAGAGGCGTCTGGCCCGTTAGTCCTGCTGAGCCTTGCAATAGGTGACCAGCTGGGCCTCATCTGCCCTGACCATCCCTACCTGTGGCGAGGCTGGGCGTGGTGGTGGTGTGTAGTGGTGGTGGTGGTGGGGAGAGTAGCAGTGTGTTGAGGACGGTAGGTTGTTTGCGGTGATGATGGTGATGTGGTGGTGATGGTGTGTATTGTTGCAAGTGTTGATTGGTAGTGGTGATGATGGTAGGAATAATGATCGTGGATGGAAGAGACTGTGGGAGGGTGATGATAGTGTGGGATGACTCTAATGTTGATGATAGTGATGATGAAAATAGTGAAGATAGCGATCGTGGTGAAGATACATCCCATGCTCGATGATGATGGTGAGCTGTGCTGATGGTGCTGAACGTGTTGATACTCCCGCTAATACTTGCCCATTCTGTGAGGGGAGCGTCTTCAGTATCAAATGGAAACAGGCTACTCCTATGCTCCATCATGATATACAGTAAAGACTTAGTACTCGGTCTTTCTACTTCATTTTGTCATAATATCTCCACGAGTCCTCCCCAGCTCCCTTTCTCCCTCACTGAGGGAGTTACTGGTCGGCTTCTCTTCCTTCGCTTATCAACATGATTACATTAGGTGGGTGAGCGACTCCGCCCTGAAAGGGGGTCTACAAGTGGCAGGGGTCTGATGAACGACAAGGTCCTTACTGTCTGTCATCCTCGTCGTCGTCTCCGTCATCGTCTCCGTCGTCGTCTCCGTCGCCGTCTCCGTCATCGTCTCCGTCGTCGTCTCCGTCGTTGTCTCCGTCATCGTCTCCGTCGTCGTCTCCGTCGCCGTCTCCGTCATCGTCTCCGTCGTCGTCTCCGTCGCCGTCTCCGTCATCGTCTCCGTCGTCGTCTCCATCGTCGTCGCCGTCGTCGTCTTCTTTGTTTACCATGGCTGAAGGGCTGAGAGGTCACTGTTCATGATAACAGCCACAATTTCGCGCACTGATAATGGGTTAAGATGAGTCACCTGGCACAGGAAACAAGAGATGAAGTCAAGAGATGAAATGTATTATTCATCTTTCTATAAGAAACCTAACGTGGGCCAGACCTAAAGAGGCCACATGGTCGAACTTACAGATATGGATGGGAGAAGAAGGGGTTTACGAGGGGAGGGGGCGGGGTTATCAAAGCTAGCCTTTTACAGCAAGATAACAAACATTATGGATCGAGAGGTTTGCAAGACGTAGGATATCTGTATACCAGGCGTGTGATAACTTGAGAGTAACGGTTATACTATGTCATCATGTATACTACCACATGCAAGGTAGAGGAAGAAGCCAAGACGCCCTGGATGATGGGGTAATACAGGTGATGGATAAGCATTCATGTACGAATTCTAATGTCATGTATGAGGATTTCTTTCCTCCTTGTGGCTATGATATTCAGAGGGGAAGAAAGTGGAAAGTGATGACCAGATGAGACACTTGTGGCTTCATATTTCTCATAGCATCAAGTGTATCACAAGATCTTCAGTATTCATAGTCGTCATCATTAAAGTCATGAGCTTTGTTTTTCTTGTGATTGACAGTCCCCACATGGCTGCCTGGCAGAGCCTCTTGGTCGCCTGATGTCCGGATATTTTAAGCCATTTTACGAGGCGTGAGGCGAGAGGGCAGCTCGGAGGAGCGGCTACATGTACGAACATAGAAGGCGATCCAATCCTCTTGTGTTGCACTGCCGTCCACCCAGTCAGTCAAGGGATTCCTTTAGGTCTCCTAGTCTTTCTAGTTTCCCTCCTTGTCCTACTGGACCCCAGCTCAGTCTACGGGGCTGTAGCTAAGTAGTTTGCTCTGAAGAGGTGCTTCTAGAGACTGTCCGTGCGAAGGGAACGCTGGTGTAGTTTCTCTGCCCACAGAAAAGTACATTATTTTCCAGCTCATCCATTCTCTAGCTGTCATGTGTAATGCACCGGAACCATATCCACATCTAAGCCACACAGACCTTTCCATGGTCTACCCTAGACGCTTCACATGCCCTGGTCCAGTCCATTGACAGCACGTCGACCCCTGTATAAAGTATTGTTCCAATTCATTCTATCCCGTTTACGCCTTTCACCCCCACCCCTGCATGTTCATGTCCCGATCGCTCAACATCTTTTTTCACTTTATCCCTCCGTCTCCAATTTGATCTCCCCGTTTTTCTTTTTCCCTCCACTTCTGACACTTGTATCCTCTTTGTCAACCTTTCCTTACTTATTCTCTTCTTATATCCAGACATTTCAGAACATCCTCTTTAAGTCACTCAACCACACCCTTTTTATCACCACACTTCTCTTCCCCTTTCGTTACTTATTCAGTCAAACACCCTCACAACACATACTGTCCTCAAACATTCAATTTCCAACCCATCCACCCTCCTCTGTACAACATTGTCTATAGCCCACGCCTCACAACCATATAATATTATTGGAACCACTTTTCCTTCAAAACAACCATTTTTGCTTTCCGAGAAAACGCTCTCTTTCCACACATCCTTCATCGCTCCCAGAGCCTTCGCCCCTCCCTCACCCTGTGACTCACTTTCGCTTCTGTGCTTCCATTCGCAACCATGTCCATTCCAAGATATCTAGAACACTTCACTTCCTCCAATTTTTCTCCATTCAAACTCACAGCCCAACTAACCTGTCCCTCAACCTCCCTAAACCTAAGTACCTTACTTTTATTTGTATTTACTCTCAACTTCCTCCTTTCACAGTCTTTCAAACTCAGTCACCAGTTTCACACTCAAATCTACAACCAGTGCTGTATCATCAGCAAACAACAGCTGCCTCACTTCCCAAGCCCTCTCATCCCCAACATACTGCATACTCGCCCCTCTCTTCAAGGCTCTCGCATTTACCTCCTTCATCACCCCATCCATAAACAATTTTTACAGCCATGGTCACACACCCCTGCCGTAGACCAACCTTCACTTGAAACCATTCACTCTCCTCTCTTCTTAACTCATAAGCACTTAGAATTCTTATCACACTTGGAACTGTGGAGTTAGGTTTCTCCTACTAGTAGTTTTCCTTAAGTTTTTACTTTCATCTTTGTTTTGGGAATTTCAAGTGCATTTAGGTTGACGTCCCCCTTTGAAAATGCTCTTGGTATATCGCAGGCAATGTATACTTGCTTCCTTACTACTGTCACACACCCCGTCATCTCGAATGACCGCAGTTTCCTTGCCCATAGTAACCTGGCGTGTGTAGGTATAAGTACGACACCTCAGGAACGGAATAACACACGGATGTAGACACAGTACTGAAGGAATGGGACGAAGGCATTGATATCCTCTTAGGTGACTGGCAGATAACTTATCTCGCCAGCATACATTGGGAGATATCCATCTACTTCCTTTTATACTGGCTCGACGGGGAGTGTTGCCTCTCACTTTCATTCGAAGCAGGAAGTGCTAGCGGGAAAAGGTCAGACAGAATCTCCACCGTCTCTGTAACACTCTTAATCGCACCCTAGTTCCTCTTCATTGTATATGGCCTGTCAGTGATCTTCCTCGGTATGTTTCGGTCGGCACGAAAGACAAGGTCTGTTCTGATATTCTGGGATTCTTTATTACACGACTGCATGCTGCTGAATTCGGACAGTGCCAGACCATTGGCTTTTAACGAGGCTGTTTGTGATAGCAGAAGAGAAACCCTTGCATTAATGTGGTAGAAGTAGATCACTTAAACAGTTAATGTCACCGACATAGTCAGTCTTTCTCTGCATCCTTTGGTGGAGAAGCGTTCCATCTGCTGTGAGTTCTGTCGCATTCGCCGAAGTCTTTGGCCCGTATTTCTTTATGGCAGTTTTCCGTCTCACAGAGAATGGGTGCTCTCCCTCAGGTAGGTCCTGGACGCGGGAGTGTCTTGGTATGATGTGCCTTTCGTTTCCCTCTGCTTGTTAAGATGGCTCGATACTGCCTGTGAGGGTCAGTCACTAAGGACTCTACCCTTCACCACGAAGTTCGCTCTGCCAGTCACAAGAACAGGAACATGATTTCCACGGCCGTCAACGTCAGACCGGGAGTCGAACCCTTCGGGCTGAGTTGTGAAGAGGTGCAGTAAATACAGGATAACAAAACTCACAATAAGAGTGTGGATATATTCCCTCCATCTTCCCTGCAGTGAAGTGACTGCCTTCATTCCCGTAGAGTTCATACCTAAGGACTTGACGTGGGTGATGCTTGCATGTGCAGTGACCTGTGTATTACAGAAGGCGCATGAACTCAAAAATCAGATTGAGGGAATAGATCCAAAATCAGCGTGACGGCATATATAGAATTATGAAATAGTTGTTCTGACCTGCAGATCACTTCCCCAGATATAGATCAGTGGTGAACGAGGGTAAATATTGAAATATATGTAAAAGGTCAAAAGGAAAGAGGATGATCATATTTCCCTTCCATAGAGGCAGATGTGATTGTGCACTTCCCAGATGTTCTCTCTGACTGCTCTGATTCCCTTCACATCGCTGAGAGAGAAGCATAGTATCCACATCTGCTTTTACACAAGTACTGTGAAAAGAAACCGTTATAGGTAGGCATCATACTATCAAAGTACCTGAAGCTTTCATTATATTTTACGTGAGCTGTTGTTGTGGTGAGGAGGAGTTTGTACACAGAGGCTCCGGACGGTTTTCAGACAGTAGTGTGTGGGACGCCGCTGGCCACACTACTAACACTGGGGCTAGTGTGTGGGACCTGGCCAGCCACACTACTAACACTGGGGCTAGTGTGTGGGACCTGGCCAGCCACACTACTAACACTGAGGCTAGTGTGTGGGACCTGGCCAGCCACACTACTAACACTGGGGCTAGTGTGTAGGACGCAGCCAGCCACACTACTAACACTGGGGCTAGTGTGTGGGACCTGGCCAGCCACACTACTAACACTGGGGCTAGTGTGTGGGACCTGGCCAGCCACACTACTAACACTGGGGCTAGTGTGTGGGACGCAGCCAGCCACACTACTAACACTGGGGCTACCCCGGACACAGCCGAATCGACTAGTCCGAGCAAAGACGCTCTCTTCCACTATGTCGCTCGGTCGAAATGAATAGATAAATAGACGGATAGATTGATAATAATTGATGATTACCGCTGTGAATAATGATAATAGTAAGAGAAGTCGATTTATAGAAGAGATCGGAAACTCCCAAATGTTTATGATGAGAGAAGAAAGGCACACAGATGGTTCAGAGAGGAGAAAGACTCATCTTTTCAAGCGTTTAAGGAGACGCAAAAATTGCCAGTTGTAGAACTGAAGCGAATAGTTTATCAGGTCTAGTTCTTGAGCTACCAGCTGTGCTGCTGCCTACAGCTACTCTTAATGGGTGAATCATTCCATATATTAAGAGACTTGGTGAAGAAAGGGCACTACACCTTCCAGTATTTACATCCGTTACTGAGAGGGAAATCAGACAGACTTAGCATTAAGTAGCGGCTTAGATTTGAGAGCATCCAATCCCTTCCTTTTTCTGAGGTAAATAGGTGTAGATCGTTCTAACCGGCTGTTATACGATTTGTTTCTCGGTTTGGGAAATAACCTGGTAGATCGACGCCGTACTCACTTCATTCTGTCTTGTCTCTTTCACCAAGCGGGGGTGACCAGAACTGACGACAACGTCACTTTAAAAAGTTAGGGATGATTTCCTTAGACTTGAGCAATTGCGAAAGGCAGGAGTGAATTCAGTTTTGCGAGCCCCTTTGTACTGCTTTTGTACATTGCTTCCTTGGCTTTAGGTCACCAGGGATTAGTGTTACACCCGAGTCTTTTGCCTCATTTACCTTTTTTCTGCACCTCAGTGCGACTCGTAATGTAGCCCGTCTTCTCGTTTTTACTCCCGACATGTAAAACTGTGCACACTTATCGATGTTAATATTCATTTGCCACCTGTGAGCCCACTCCATCAATTTGTCTGTGTCAGTTTGGTGCCTGCAGACATTTGATAATAGCGCTTATATTCTAATTTGTAGGATTTTTTTTTTTTTTCTGGGGCAAGATACAGATAGATGTCTTTAATGGCCTCTCAGTCACCAAGAATATTGTCCTTGGCATAGCTTTACGGCAAGTGTTACACGCCAGACAAGAAAAAAATATGATGACGTTTTTGCAAACTGAGTAATGCTGTTACAAGTGTTACAGAGGTAGTTCTGTTACACATCTCGATGCCCCTCACCTGCATTGGGCACGCAGTTGTTGTGATGAGTAGATGGTTGTGGCACCGGTGAGGGCTCCACTGTGGCCTGGGCTGTGTGTTTAAGTGTTCCTCACTGTGGCAAAATGGGAGATTTAGTTGAATGCTCATGGTCGTGTCGACTCGTCCATTCTTTCAATTATGTCAAGTCGGATCTCTCACCGTCTCCTCACTCAGTGTCAGTCTAATTTGCTGAAAATTATGATAGAAACTGTTAACATAACTCCGTTTTAATGATGAAAGCTTTACGGCGACGGTTTTAGGGAAAAACACGTTCGTGATGGTACAGGACTTATGTTGTTCAGTCATGATGGCGCGGACGCCTCTGTACTCAGTGTCTCGTATGCGTCCCTCCTACTGCAGGGTTAGGGTGGCCTCGGTCTCGACCTCAAGCCCCTTCAACGCTGACGAGGAGGCAGGAGATGGTTCCTGGCCCTGACGTGTCACTGGGGTTGTGTGGTGACTGGAAAGTGTTGAGGATACATTACAGACATAGATGCAGTACGTAAATACATGGGATGGGATGGGGGTAGAAGGAAAGGTGTTAACGGTGATGGGTGTACGTATGGGTATTTCATAGGTAATGGGTGTTTAATGTGCGTGGTAGAGGAGCCTGCGAGGGGGCGACGCAGCCGGCGCCCCGCCAGTCCATCATCCACGAAGGTCATTAATTACCTTACCTGCCGCCTCACGAACGGGCGACTCCGCCATTTGTTTGCATTACCAGCGCTGGAGTCGTTCCTCTGGCTCGTTCCTCACCCACCACACAAGAGCTGCGTTGTTCAACTTGTTCCTCGATCTGTGTGAATTATTCGCCCCGTGTACAACTATACTTCATCCGCTTTGCAGATGACACCCACCTCGAGGGAGAGAGATGGGGTGTGCGGTGTATTTATTGACTGTGCCACAGCCGACAGGAGGACCTGCACACCCTCCAGCACTGGTCAGACACACTGCTAATGAAAACCCGAATCCAAACATCATTAAAGTAACGAAGATATTGTGGCCCGACGCCAGACCTAACTGTGACTGCCACCCCCTTTTGGGAAAGAAGCAAGAGAAATACAACACCAAGAAGGACCACAAATATGGGTACGACACCTGACCTGTCGTTGCACAGCCATAGTCAAAGGGATTGTGAAGAAGGGGAATGACATAGCTCTGGCAATGTCAGAATTGCCTTTAAGCACAAGGAGAGGAATATGTTTTAGCTGTTCAGCAAATAAGACACATCTAAATACACCGTACATATTCACTGTGGCCTCCTCGCTACGGAGAGAACGCAGAGAAATTAGAAAGAAAACAAGTTTAACTATAGATCAATATAATCAGAGACAAAATCAGTCATGAAGGAGAGATTCAAGGTCGTAATCACACAGTTAGACAACGTCTTTGAAAACGTGAGATGGGAGGGAAAAATTCCTGATAAGCGTATGTGACGGTGTTTCAGGCTGAGTTGTATGAAATCCATCTCAAAGGCGTCAGTAGATGGTTATCAGTGATAGGAAATGGAAGAATAGTGTGAGAGGAGAAGTGTGTCGAGAGAAGCTATGGGAGGATATGAACAGCATAACACTCGTGTAGCATTTGGAAGGTAAAAAAAAAAAAGAAAGGAAGAGAAACGAAGATATATAAACACAATGAATTAAGAAATGAGAAGCAGAGAGATTAGAGAAACAAAATTAGGCTAAGACATAAAATGAAACCGCTGTATAGATAGTATGAAGAGCACAACGCCCGATGAAGGATAAATGATCAGGATAAAGGACTCAAAGGGATAGGTTCTCTGAAGAAATAATGATACAAGAAGCAGAATCATAAGTTCCAAATTGGATCCTCGGCGGCGGACACATTACACCAGAACTAACGAGATGGGGTGAGTGAGAGACCCAAGGAGGTACACAAAGTGTTAGACAAGATACATTTAGGAAGATGAAGGATTTTGATCCATTCAGGATAAAATCACACTCCTATTTGACCTTAGGAGTGTCCATGTGCAATTGACAGGCCGATTAAGATGTTCTGAAACTCGACAGAAGAGGGACCAATGCATAGGGAAGGAAAGAGAGCAAATGTTGCAACGTTTTGAGTAAGGAAAGCACATTGTTCGAGCTGGAGTGGATGTACCCACTGGGTGTCTTGGGGGTCTTAGTTATTTCCCGGTCTATAAAAGCAATTTGCCGGAGGGACTTTGAGTCATACCTCATTATGTTTGCAGATGGTGCCAGAGCTATGAGAGAAGCGGGCGAGTGGCCGGGGACTGCCAACAACAGACCAAAGAGGCATAGATAACCACAGGCTTGTGTCAGGTAAACATACTTTATGAAGCTCAAGTCCGGCGGAATGCGAAAGCGCTTGATGACAGGCCACGGTAAAAGGAGGTCTCATTATAACTTATCGTCTTGCGAGAAACGTGCTCGTGGGGGTTTGACACGCCACTCAGCCTATCACAAGAACGCCAAATTAGAGAACTCCTTAAAGTATTAATTCATTTACAGGTCGGTATCAAAAGGGCCTTCTTCACGTTAATGGCCAAGATTAGGAAAGAAGAAAATAGTTATAGCATATATATATAAGTAAGTCAGTGTGAATGAAAGTGTGAATCACAAGACTGATCACCCCCAATTAAAGGAGGCGTTTTAGATCTGCTGGAGAAGGTCCAGCGGCGGGCAACAAAGACTCGGCCAGAGAGAAGCAAGGGTAGCGTAAGCTACAAGGTGAGGACAAGTTGGGCAGCGTAGCTCACGATGAGGGAAATGTGGACCTGGAGAGAGAGAGAGAGAGAGAGAGAGAGAGAGAGAGAGAGAGAGAGAGAGAGAGAGAGAGAGAGAGAGAGGATCACAACCTTCAGGTCTTTTAAAACCATTTGTCAATATGGATGACTTTCCTAGATGCAGAGAAACAGATCAGTTAGGGAACACAACAAGAAATTAAGCAAGGGACAAGATAAGATGTGGAGAAATACTTGCATAGTAGTAGAAAAATTAATGAATGGAGTAGGTTATGTGTGAAGAAACAGTGAATGTAGAAAGTGTAGGAAGCTTAAGAAGTTGTGTGTTATTGAAGTACTGTTGAGAGATGGGACCACACGAGTGGGAGAATTTCCTCTGGTGTATTTTTCTTTCGGCCATAATGCGCGTGGGATCACATAAAAACAGACATGTAAACATTCTCTCTCTCTCTCTCTCTCTCTCTCTCTCTCTCTCTCTCTCTCTCTCTCTCTCTCTCTCTCTCTCTCTCTCTCTCTCAGTGATAGTAGAGAAAGTTCAAGAGATGGAGACTCCGAGAGTGTAGGACTCCCTCCTCCCCAATACAATATAAATATGTAATTACACACAGGCAGTTACATAATATTAGCGAACACGCACTTAATGTAAAGGGACAGAAAACAATCCTTGATCCCTCATATGAAGAGGACCCATAACACGTCTCAGGAACCACAGGAACATCACGACTGAATATATGAATACGAGAGGGTAAATAAGACTCCCTCTGAACCCATGAACCGAGGCGCCCCACTCCCTCAGTACGAGAGGGTAAATAAGACTCTTTAGTAGGCTCATGAACCGAGGCGCCCCACTCGCTCAGTACGAGAGGGTAAATAAGACTCCCTCAGAACCCATGAACCGAGGCGCCCCACTCGCTCAGTACGAGAGGGTAAATAAGACTCTTTAGTAGGCTCATGAACCGAGGCGCCCCACTCGCTCGGTAGGCGTTACAACCCCTCGATCGAGAAAACAAAAGACATTCGACGACTCAGATGATCGCATCAACACACACAGGCGCCTCAGTGTTTTTTTTTTTCTTTTTTTTCTTGTAGCCGTGTGTCGAAGTGGCTCATCTGTAGCCCACGCTCCCTCTCCTCCTTCTTTTCCTACTCCTCCTACTCATCCTCTTCTTCCTCCTTCTCCTCCTCCTCCTCTTTCTTGTGGCTGGCTGGACGCCCCACCGTGGGTCAATTTACAATACCAACACTAACCCCAGGGGGCGTGAGTGGTGAAGACGCGGCGGGTATCGTGATCATCCAGACGATAGCTCTTGGCCTGCCTCTCTCTCTCTCTCTCTCTCTCTCTCTCTCTCTCTCTCTCTCTCTCTCTCTCTCTCTCTCTCTCTCTTTCGGGACGTGTGTGTGTGTGTGTGTGTGTGTGTGTGTGTGTGTGTGTGTGTGTGTGTGTGTGTGTGTGTGTGTGTGTGTGTGTGTGTGTGTGTGTGTGTGTGTGTGTGTGTGTGTGTGTGTGTGTGTGTGTTGATTTGTAACCATATCTAACTGATCGGTCGAGAAATACGAAGGGGTTATCTGTCTGTCTGTTTATCTATCTATCTGCCTGTTTATCCATCCATCTCTCTCTCTCTCTCTCTCTCTCTCTCTCTCTCTCTCTCTCTCTCTCTCTCTCTCTCTCTCTCTCTCTCTCTCTCTCTCTCTCTCTCTCCCTGCCTCCCGCGTGTAGCGTGGAGTGGAGTCGTCTGGCAGCATCATTGGTGAGGGAGGGAAGGGTGGGTTGCTGCCTCCGCCTCACTCCTGATGCGGTGAGCGTTGGGCGTGTTGACGGCGCCCAGCAGGTATGATGGACGACTGGCGGAGGTCTGTGCAGTACTTCTCCCCCCCCCCAGAGGTTCGGGCTCAGCCCCCGCAGGAGCGTGTGTGTGTGTGTGTGTGTGTGTGTGTGTGTGTGTGTATGTATATAGTTTTAAGGCACAGTGTGGGTGAAGACAGTGACGTTGGTTGAGATAGATGATGGGGGAGATTTTGATCTCCTGACTGGGCAGCAGTTATATCTAGTCTAATGATGTCAGTAGACTGTACGAAATGTACGTTGAGTTGATGAAGGAGGAAGAGTTATATATATATTAATCTCTGGGTAATTAGAGGCGTCCAGATGAATTACCCTTACTACTGGATGGTAAGAGCTATTGCTGGGGGATAGATCCAGGACAGCTGAGCACTGTACTTGAACTGCTTTGTACCACAGTTGAGGAACTCAGGGCCACACTTGAACTGCTTAGTACCCACTTGAGTAGCTGTGGAGTACCACACCTGAACAGCTCAGTACCTCACCTAAGCAATTGAGTATCACATTTGTGGCAACGAGATGTGGCCACAGGTGTGTCGTTAAGGAGAGAGGTGTGGCCACAGGTGTGTCATTAGGGAGAAAGGTGTAGCCACAGGTGTGTCGCTGGAGAGCAAGGTGTGGCCACAGGTGTGTCGTTAGGGAGCAAGGTGTGGCCACGTGTGTCATTAGGGAGCAAGGTGTGGCCACAGATGTGTCATTAGAGAGCGAGTTGTGGCTACAAGTATGTCAGAGAGCAATGTGTGGCCACAGGTGTGTAATAACTCAGGGAAGGTTTGGCCACAGATATGGTCTAGGACAACAAGATGTCTCACGTGGGCGTCACTGTAATGTGGTAGAATGCCGCAACGGTTGTGCGTGTCCACCTTAATGACGACGGTACGATCCTTGAGCACGACGGTACGATCCCTGAGCACGACGGTACGATCCTTGAGCACGATGGTACGATCCTTGAGCACGACGGTACGATCCTTGTGCGTGACATAAATTACCCTTGAGCACGACGGTACGATCCTTGTGCGTGACATAAATTACCCTTGAGCACGACGGTACGATCCTTGAGCACGATGGTACGATCCTTGAGCACGACGGTACGATCCTTGTGCGTGACATAAATTACCCTTGAGCACGACGGTACGATCCTTGAGCACGACGGTACGATCCTGGAGCACGACGGTACGATCCTTGAGCACGACGGTACGATCCTGGAGCATGACGGTACGATCCTTGAGCACGACGGTACAATCCTTGTGCGTGACATAAATTACCCTCGAGCACGACGGTACGATCCCTGAGTATGGCGTTATGACCCACGAGGCTTGGCCTGTGACCTGACCTTTGCGGGTCAGGTCAAAGGCCCCGTACGCAAAGGTTGCGCCGTCGCCCTCATGGGATCCAGGAAGTAAGGTGTGGTCACAGGTGTGTCGTGTGGTGAGAAGGTGTGGCTACAGGTGTGTCGTGTGGTGAGAAGGTGTGGCTACAGGTGTGTCATGTCGCTTCAAGATGTGGCTACAGGTGTGTCGTGTTGGTACAAGGTATGGTCTCAGATGGACATATGGTATCAAGGTGTGGTTGCAGGTGTGCCTTGTTGTACAAAGGTGTGTGGCCCAAAGGTGTGTCATGTGTCACCAAGGAGTGGCCAGAAGTGTGTCGTCACAGGGTAACAAGCTGTGGCTACCGGCGCGTCGTGTCATGACAAGGTGTGGCCACGGATGCATCGTATGATTACAAGGTGTGGCCACAGTTGTATCACATGATAACAAAGATGTGGCCCACAAGATACGTCATATGATAACACCATATGGCCACAGTTGTGTCACCTCCCCACACATCATAACCATCTCCCCGTCCTCACTCCACCCCAGGTGCTGTTGGCCGTAAATCTAAACATCGCTTAATTCCTTACAACTCCTGAACTCGCTCACTGGTGGCTGTGTGACTTGCTCATTATTCAGCACATCCGCGGCTATTAAGGGAGAACCGCACAAATGTTTCAATAATGCAGATGAGCTTAATAAACGCGTATAATTCAGCTCTAACTTATGACCCGTCTCTGGCTTCGAGGCTCAGACGCGTCACACCTCTTTTTTTTTCTCTCTCTCTCTCTCTCTCTGTCTCTTCTCTGTGTACGTGGCTGTGTTGTTCTGCGGTAGTTGGACGTCGGATTTATTTGTTCACGTGTATGAGAGACTTTGAACAGTCTTCTGAGAACGTGTGATGACATTTATGATACGGTGACCAATGGTAATAAACTTCTCGTGGGGGGGTAGGTAATGAATTGGTTTATTCATAACTTTTACGACTTCGGTAGATTAGGATATTTGTAATTATTCTGTTGTCAGTTGTGGCCCAGGGGTTCATGTCGCTGGTGCTCCTGCGTCTTCTCGCCAGCACTCGACGCAGGAGCAGGGAAGGGACGGGCTCCTTCGGAGCGAGAAGGTCCTCAACAAGATGAATGCACTTCTTTCCTTTAACTGGTGATGGGACAGCCTCGGCGAAAGTGACTTTTAACTCTCCGGTGTAGACATAATCAAACGGAGTCCGGTAACACCGCTCTCTACCTTCTTTCCAGACATATATAGATTTTCTCTTCCTTTTTTTCTCAGAATCTTCTGAATATTAGAATGGATTTCTCCGTTTTAATTGCTCCAAAGATTATCTCAAGATGTTGTTCTATCGCGAAGATCCTCATACTCACGTCCCTCGCGAGGTGTTAACCACTTCGATGTTTACCCTGACGCGTGGAGCGGGTGGGGCGCTACAGAGGAACATACATAGGAATTCAAAGAGCAACACACCACCGGGTCTATTGCGATTCTGTGTATGATAAGTGTTGGTGATGGCCTTGCGTTCACTCTATCCCGTGGATCCATCACACCCTCCTGCGAGTTCAGTCTCCGAACTCTCAAAGCTTCTTTCATTCCATCCTTCCACTTCCTCGTTAGTTTCCCCTTTTTCCTTGTTCCCTGCACGTCCGACACGTAAACCCTCTTAGTCATTCTTTCGTCACTCATCCTCTCCGTATGTCCAAACCGTGTCATCACACTCTTTCCAGTTCTGTTATACATGCTCCTCTTATTACCACACCTCTCTCTTACCCCTATCATTTCTTATATGGTCGACCTTCCTCACACGAAATGTCCTCCTAAGACGCTTCATATCCAGCACATCCACCCTGTTCCTTGCTTTTTCATTCCAGACCCAACTCTTTTTTCTTCTCCACGCTCCTCAGTGCGCTCGGGACCTTTGACCTCCGGCCCATCATGGACCCTTAATATCTGCCAGTAATAACAGTGACAGAGGCAGGGTACATCATGTATATACAAGCTCAGGATATCCTTTACGTCTGACTCCATGTTAACATTTGCCTCAGCCTACATTTTAACCTTCGACCCAGGCCTTAACCTAAAGGGTTTTTACCGAGGTCATAACCCTTAAGTACATGATATTGTATGGAGCTCGTTAGAGGAGATGTGACAGTTTCTTCTTCTCGACATAATCGTTTAGAATTGAAGACAAACGAGCCTGTTGTTGTTGTAGCGACCTTGTTGTCAATCATGAGATTATAATCTTTAAAAAATTAATGTTTTTTTCCTCCACTGTCAGGTCTTTCATCTCGACCATGCTCATAAACCCTTTGGTTTAAATGTCTTCCTGTTTTACCAACATATATGTATACATTATCTGAACATTCTTCCCAAGGGGATATGTATGTATACGTACCCTTGTGTGTTTTGTACCATTAAGTTTGCTTCATAGTAACGTAACATTATGGAATTTGTATATTTGGATGAAACATTTAAAAGCCTTGTTTTTGGGGCGTGGAAAATTTTCGTTTGTCTTTTCTGGTTTTTATGAGAAAGAACAACACTTTTTGTATGATTAATGATAATTGATTTGAATATATTCATATATATATATATATATATATATATATATATATATATATATATATATATATATATATATATATATATATATATATATATATGGGAGCGGGGGGCTGGAAATCCTCCCCTCTCATTTTTTTTCTTCTTTTTTTCTCCAAAAGAAAGAACAGAGAAGGGGGCCAGGTGAGGATATTCCCTCAAAGGCCCAGTCCTCTGTTCTTAACGCAACCTCGCTAATGCGGGAAATGGCAAATTGTATGAAATATATATATATATATATATATATATATATATATATATATATATATATATATATATATATATATATATATATATATCCTGACACAGGCAGTGGATATCTGGCCACAGTGTCGTACATGATTGATCCCAAGCAGTAAAGATTTCCATATCTGACAATTTTATGCGATACTGTTAATAAATTTTGGCCCAAATCCTCCTCCACCAACGTTGAAAGATATTGGGATGTATATCTACCATTTTCGTATGCCCTCCCCTGATGAAGGTAGGCGTGTAAAAAGATTCTGATCCCAGCGCTTGGGTTTAATAACTCAACAATTTATTCTGGCACGCATATAAGAGCAGTCTGAACCTTTACTAATTGATATATGATACTAGTGCGCTCCAGAAGGTTTCTAGAGACTTTAGATATTTTTTTTTTCTCACAGATACTACAATAATGAACAAATATTATTCCTTCATCTCAAATAATTAGTATTGTGCAGTGGAAACACGAGAAATCGATATATTTACACACATGTATCTTAATGTGTGTGTGTGTGTGTGTGTGTGTGTGTGTGTGTGTGTGTGTGTGTGTGTGTGTGTGTGTGTGTGTGTTACTATCTATTTTTGCAGTGCAGGAAGGGAGTGTTCTACACTTGATCGACCCCATCACACCATCTAATCACTACCAGACGATTCCAGTATTGTTTCAGTTTTATTCTTTCTTTCGCGGGTCACTCCTACCTGTTCTTCTACCGGAGGGAATTCTTGCAGGCATTTTTAGCAAACTCTGCTTGTAAATGATTTGTCAGATAAACAAGTACTTTTGACTCCTCAGCCTCCGCTTTTAAAGAGAATTCTTTCAACCATGAGATCTGGGATGCGTGTTTATTTACATATCAATCATTGAGTCACAGCATGAAGGGGGAGGACTTGGAGGAGCTTGTGTGAGTGGACTGTGAGAGGTGTTGGCAAGACCTGGGGTGGCAGAGTGAGAGAGGGAGAGCTGTTAGAGGTAAGGGCAAGACCTGGGGTAGCAGAGTGAGAGGGAGAGAGCTGTGAGAGGTATTGGCAAGACCTGGGGTAGCAGAGTGAGAGGGAGAGAGCTGTGAGAGGTGTTGGCAAGACCTGGGGTGGCAGAGTGGGAGAGAGAGGGAGAGCTGTGAGAGGTAAGGGCAAGGCCTGGGGTAGCAGAGTGAGAGTAGGGAGAGCTGTGAGAGGTAAGGGCAAGGCCTGGGGTAGCAGAGTGAGAGTAGGGAGAGCTGTGAGAGGTAAGGGTAAGACCTGGGGTGGTAGAGAGAGAGAGAGAGAGAGAGAGAGAGAGAGAGAGAGAGAGAGAGAGAGAGAGAGAGAGAGAGAGAATTAGGTCTTTTTGTCCCTGACCGTCTGCTGGTCTCAAATAGTTCCTCTGATCTCTGGCGACCTGGCTGGTCTTCTTCCGGTGGTCCTCTAATGTCTGATGGTCCGCTCGTGTCAGGTGATCTGTTGACCTCCTCTGCTGGTCTGCGCCTGGGTGTCCGCTGGTGTCTGATTCTGACCTTGATTCTTGGTGGAGGGTGGGTCTGGGTTCTGCTGTTTTCAATATCAGAACCATTTCCTTCGCTTGTGGCGTATCGATAGATCGTCCTTAATACTCCCTCCTCATGTCGGAAGATATGATCATTTTATTCTTTCATGGAAAAACACATCACCTGTAAGAAGGGAATTCTTGCTTTTTTTTTCTCTTCACACTAAAGCTTCTATCGATTGCAGCTTTTACACTCAGGTTTCCTTCACTCACACGAGGTTCTCTGTCTGTCCTCCGTCTCTGGATTTCTGGACCTCTGCCTTCCCTCCAGAGTACCATCCCAGCCTCACCATTCCTTGCCAACGCCCTGGCCAGACCACACTCGGAATACGCTCTTCATTTCTGGTTCACCAAACTGATGAAAGGTGAATACAAAATGAGAATAGATCCAAAGAAGAGCAACTAAACCCAATCCCATCACTCAGAAATAAAATACTCGCGAGAAAAGACTCGAGAGACCTAAAATTATTCTCTCTCTCTCTCTCTCTCTCTCTCTCTCTCTCTCTCTCTCTCTCTCTCTCTCTCTCTCTCTCTCTCTCTCTCTAAAAAAAAAAAAAAAGTATGGACTCCGAGAAGATTGATTAAACTTTAAAAAAAGAAATGCCAAACCATTTGGACGAGCATATGCGAAAACGTCATCAGTGTAGCCTTGGATTCAGTGCCCTGTGGTAATGGTATGAAGCTGAGAGGGAGGTGATGTGATAGCAACCGGTCACACAGTGATTGAACACCTGGATAACTTACCTGTGAATGCCAGTGACCATTGATTCTTAAATGCCAAGGACCATTATTGCCGAACAAATCAAAGTTAAACAAATTCCTCGATAATATCTGTCATCAGTAAATAATGCTGTTTTAATCTTATCTCTCTTTCTTTTCAGGCTCTAGCTCACTCTGTGCCGCTTTCGACAAACAGGTAGGAAATCTCTTTGTCTCCCGTTCACACTTCCCCCATAAAATTGCCATGGTAGTATGTAGGCAAACCTCCTTCATTGTATATATTTTTAGTTCTCTCTTTTTTAGAAGCCGCTGACCGTCGAGGTGGTTAACCTCGATGTGGACCTTCAGGTTATGTGTATACATGGCCTTCCCATGTGCTCCTCCCTCCACAGTGCCAGAAGCTCAGCCTTCCCTCCACCGTACTAGAATCTCTACCTTCCCTCCACTGTACCAGAAGCTCAACCTTCCCTCCACAGTACTAGAATCTCTACCTTCCCTCCACTGTACCAGGAGTTCTGTCTTCCCTCCATCACATTAGGAACTCTGTTTTCCTCCATCACACCAGAAGCTCTACCTTCCCTCCACTCATACCAGGAGTTCTCTCTTCCCTCCATCACATTAGGAACTCTGTTTTCCTCCATCACACCAGAAGCTCTACCTTCCCTCCACTCATACCAGGAGTTCTGTCTTACATCCCCTTATACCATATGCTTTTCTTTAACCTTCATAATAGAGGCGTTACTCTCCTTTGAAACCATAAACTCTTCCTTCTTTCCATCTTATTAGAAACCTTACCTTACATTCCTTCCTTCCTTCCTTCTCTCTTCTTTCATAACAAAAGCCCCACTTTGCCTCAGTCATACCAAGAGTTCTGTCTTCACTCCATCGCACTAGCAACTCCATCTTCACTCCTTTGATTTTGATTTGTGCCGGTAACCCCGGTAAGTTTGTTGTGCTCTCCATGCTCATCTTGTGAACGGTATCGCAAAAAAGATTACAGAGGTCACAGAGAGTCTCTGTCAGACCCCAGTGGGATATTATGATTACTTAAGTGGTTTAGAAATTGGTTCATAACATTAGCTTCATCATATACATCACATAGTTTTTCGTATGGTAAAGTTTACCCAGTAGATGCAAAAAGTAGATACAATCTTAGAATTTGCGAGTAGATGCAAAAAGTAGATACAATCTTAAAATTTCCGAGTAGATGCAAAAAGTAGATACCATCTTAAAATTTCCGGTATCTTTGTTATTAACGCTAAGGTGTTGTGAGATTTCTTGCAGGGTTTGTTTAGACCTATCCCTTAAAGGCTCAGCTTTTTTTTTTTATCCACATTCTAAGGCTCTGTAACATCAGACAACCCTCTCCTTCTCTTCACTCTCCATGTGAGACTCGGTCTACCCTCCATGATGGCTTCCTCCTTGGTATTGTTTCCGTCATGCACAGAAAGTCCTCTGCCCTCGCCCCATCCTACAGCAGGCTCTTGACTGCCTACCTCCATTATATCAGAGGCTGTAATTTCATACCATCAAACCAAAAGCAATATAAACCTTCTGTCCTCCCAGCCAGATAGATTTCCCTCCACACACTCCCTCCCTCATACTAAAGCATTCATCTTTCCGTCAAATCCCCACCCCTCGACCTAGGGGTCCATCTAGGTAGGAACGCCAAATTCATTTCCTAAATCACGAAAAGATTCTGGGCTAATGAACATTACCATCCCCAGTCCAAAGTGTCAGGTAATACTATGAAGATGCAAGACCCAAAGTTAAGCGACCGTCTGTACAGTGGGGGATGATAAATGACAACCCAACCCTCGTCTTCATCTTAAGATGAGTCATTACTGATACTCACCACTGACGTCATTACTGATACTCATCACTGACGTCATTACTGATACTCACCACTGACGTCATTACTGATACTCACCACTGACGTCATTACTGATACTCATCACTGACGTCATTACTGATACTCACCACTGACGTCATTACTGATACTCACCACTGACGTCATTACTGATACTCACCACTGACGTCATTACTGATACTCATCACTGACGTCATTACTGATACTCACCACTGACGTCACCAACCTCCGTCGAGCCTCAGCATCGTTCATCCATCGACTCATCATCCTTTTTGGCTGACGTCAGAATGATCCCGGACGAGTCGTCAACCCGACCGTAACTCATTCATCTACTCATCATGCCTTCCTCTCTGTGCCAGTGCTACGTCTGATACCAGCATCATAAACGCATCACTCTCACACCACTCTCACCCGCACCATTCCGCGCTCTCACACCACTCTCTCGTATAATCCCACACTCTCACACCTCTCTCTCGTGGCATCCCACACTCTCACACCACTCTCACTCGCAACATCCCACACTCTCACCTTTCACGACCCATCGACCCTCTCATTCCCTCGTGGCCGCATACCAACATGTATCGCGCAGTCTTTTCAGCTCTCATCGCCAGCCCATCAACCACTGGCGCCTCTTATCGATGACTTCCTATATTACCATCAAATCAAAGCTATCGTCACCACTCCTCCAACACCCTCCTCCTCCTCCTCCTCCTCCTCCTCCTCCTCCTCCTCCTCCCCTCCCTCTGTTGATAATAGATTCCCATGGCACATATATCGACACTGTTATTACCGTTATCAGGGAGTACGTTGACGATCATATCTGCTAATCGACTATCTTATCTCACGGCTGTATAGTTATTATCCCTTCGTTAATTATTGCTATCGACTCAGTGCATCATTACTGTCATCATCATCTCGCCCTTGACACCAGCGACCTATCTCTCGACGTCTTCCCCCCACCTACCAGCACCTCCTGCGAGGAGGGAATAGCCCGCTGCACCAGTACTGTGTTGGTGTCTGCTGGAGTAACCCGCTGTCGTAGCCTGTGGTGGCATGTCGTAATAACTCTACTGTGGTGACAATGCGGAAGTACCACGGTGTAGTAACCTGGATAATAAGTGATGCTGACAGCAACATAGGTAGCCATTTTTGTGTAGCACCATGTAGGGTTTAAAACATATCATACATATACAGAACATCTTATTAGCATTCGAATTACATTGTATACACATACGGATTACATATACGCCAAGGCATGTATTTGGAACAGGACGCAGTGTAGCGAACAGTCGATAAATCGTTAACATTGATAGTCGTGTGAGAGGTCAAAGGTACATTACATGTTGGGCAGACAGTTACAAAATATACTGGTGCTCGTCCATGTTGTTAACGTTTTCAGTAACACAAAGAAGGTCAAGGTCCATTACACACTGGACATTGTAGTTACAGAACGTACCTGTACTGGGCATGATTACACCAGGTGTTTACATAGCTCAGGGTATGATTACACCAGGTGTTTACATAGCTCAGGGTATGACTACACCAGGTGTTTACATAGCTCAGGGCATGATTACACCAGGTGTTTACATAGCTCAGGGTATGATTACATCAGGTGTTTACATAGCTCAGGGTATGACTACACCAGGTGTTTACATAGCTCAGGGCATGATTACACCAGGTGTTTACATAGCTCAGGGCATGATTACACCAGGTGTTTACATAGCTCAGGGCATGATTACACCAGATGTTTACATAGCTCAGGGCATGATTACACCAGATGTTTACATAGCTCAGGGCATGATTACACCAGATGTTTACATAGCTCAGGGCATGATTACACCAGGTGTTTACATAGCTCAGGGCATGATTACACCAGGTGTTTACATAGCTCAGGGTATGATTGCAACAGGTGTTTACATAGCTCAGGGCATGATTACACCAGGTGTTTACATAGCTCAGGGCATGATTACACCAGGTGTTTACATAGCTCAGGGTATGATTGCAACAGGTGTTTACATAGCTCAGGGTATGATTACACCAGGTGTTTACATAGCTCAGGGTATGATTATACCAGGTGTTTACATAGCTCAGGGTATGATTACACCAGGTGTTTACATAGCTCAGGGTATGATTACGCCAGGTGTTTACATAGCTCAGGGCATGGCGAATTTTGGATATAGTGTCACGGTCTCCTCAGTTATACTACTATCGGTAATCACAAAGCTGTTGAAACGGTAAAGCTTGAGGGTTGAAACCAAGATTACGTCCGCCATGCGAAGGTAGCCATAGGATATGGGTGCGCGTATCTCTTGTGTTCTCGGCTTCTATAAGCAGAGAGTGAGTGATGGATCGAGCAGTTTCCTGCAGAGCAACGCTTCCGGAGAGTGTTGCGAGAGCTGACTGATCTGGAGTCAAGAGAGGATTACATCGTTTACTCGGACCTGGACGAGATATCTCATTGCCGTGAGAATACTATAGAGTTCGCAGTGGGTAGTAGAGCTGGACGTAAGGACTGAGTGTTGCTGACTGGGAGTGTATAAGGTTGTTATTGTTGTTAAACAGCATAGGTAGAGCCGGCCTTACCGTTCTCCCGCAAGGATCCATCAGTATATATAAGTAGCATATTGTCCTCCTCCGAGTTGAGAGATGGAATTCTGCTTCTTCTCTCTGTCTCTCTCTCTCTCTCTCTGTCTCTTTCTCTCTCTGTCTCTCTCTCTCTCTCTCTCTCTCTCTCTCTCTCTCTCTCTCTCTCTCTCTCTCTCTCTCTCTCTCTCTCTCTCTCTCTCTCTCTGTCTGTCCGTCTGTCTGTCTGTCTCTCTCTCTCTCTCTCTCTCTCTCTCTCTCTCTCTCTCTCTCTCTCTCTCTCTCTCTCTCTCTCTCTCTCTCTCGTGGGGCCAGGCTGGTGGGCCGGTGGGGTGATGGGACTCCCTGTGTGGGCGCCAGGCAGGGCCACACACGCCACCCACCCCCGCCCGTGACGACATACACAAACTTCTCTTTCATTGTCAGGACGTGAGGAGCCGAGCTGGGCAGGATCGGTGGGTGGGGGAGGAGGGTCGGCTGTGGTGCATGGTGGGGTATGAGGGAGGGGTAGTGTTGGGGAAGGTGGGGGAGGAGGAGGTTGTCTCTGGTGCATGGTGGGATATGAAGGAGGGGTAGTGTTGGGGAAGGTGGAGGAGGAGGAGGCTGTCTCTGGTGCATGGTGGGGTATGAAGGAGGGGTAGTGTTGGGGAAGGTGGAGGAGGAGGAGGATGTCTCTGGTGCATGGTGGGGTATGAAGGAGGGGTAATGTTTGGGAAGGTTGGGGTGGAGGAGGTTGTCTCTGGTGCATGGTGGGGTATGAAGGAGGGGTAGTGTTAGGGAAGGTGGAGGAGGAGGAGGATGTCTCTGGTGCATGGTGGGGTATGAAGGAGGGGTAATGTTTGGGAAGGTTGGGGTGGAGGAGGTTGTCTCTGGTGCACGGTGGGGTATGAGGGAGGAGTAGTGTTGGGGAAGGTGGATGTTGGTCACAATGACATGAGGTAATGAGGGGGGGTCATTACAAGCTGACAACAGTGATGACTGTGATGGTAATCTACGGCACAACTCAGGAGGTGATGATGAGGTACGTGTGGCGGCAGTTTGGCACTGGTGGCACTGGTGCTGGAGGTGTTGACGACGACGGTGATGAGAGACAGGCCTCGGAGGAGTGAGTGAGTGAGTCTGAAGGAGTGAAGATGACGGAGCAACAGGTGTTGTTACGTCGGACGATGATATCAGAAGGAAGAGTGTGGGGGGGGAAGCGATGGGGAACGAGAAGTGTGGTGATAAACCACGGTAATGAGTGGTAATGAGAGAGATATAAACCGTGAAAATGAGAAGGATTCCATCGACGAGCGAACAGTAAAAGAAAGAGAGAGAGAGAGAGAGAGAGAGAGAGAGAGAGAGAGAGAGAGAGAGAGAGAGAGAGAGAGAGAGAGAAACATGAAACAGACTTGGATGTTACGAATATAGAACGAACGCCGCTCAAACACGTTTGTTCAGTGGGAAGACAAAAAAAAGCAACTTGAGATAAGAGAGATAAGAGCAGAAGACAGATGAGCATCTATCACGTCCAGGTACTAAATAAATATTGATCCTCTGATTTGCTGGGAGATAAGAAGGCAAAAACCTGAAAGTGATATGTTTTGATAAGCGGTTTTGCTGCTGTCCGGAGAAACAAAAAAAATGAAACAAAAAAGAAAATCATCCCCCCCTTCAAACTTTCATTAGTAGACCAGACGGGAAATCACTTTGTGGAAACGAGTCATGGTGGATAATATTCACAGAAAAACACAATATGAAGAGATAAGAGGCGACGAGATGATTACAGGGCCACGAGGAAATCATTCTTCGGCAACGGACGCAGAGGTCCGAGTGAGGGAAGTTCGAGGGCTCGTCGTCCCATCTGCCGCTGACTTTGGGTTCACCAGTCGGTGTTGTGTGGGAGGAAAGAAAGAGAGTTTCCATCAGCGTGCAAGTTCAAGGCACGCACACTGTGCTGGATATGGACTGAGGTGTGTGTGTGTGTGTGTGTGTGTGTGTGTGTGTGTGTGTGTGTGTGTGTGTGTGTGTGAACTGAGATGTTGTATGTTATTTCTCATCCATGCTAGGGTAATGGATATATGTTCATGATGATCGATAGGGAAGTCTGAGGACCTGCAGAAGGCTGGTGTAGAGCTGTCTTCAACACACACACACACACACACACACACACACACACACACACACAATCCCTTGAGCACTACGATGCGGCCCTCGAGCAGGATGGTATGGGTCCTTAACCACGACGGTGCGACCCTTGGGTGTCAGAGCCTAGGCTTTGACCCAACCCCGAAGGGTCAGATTAAACGGCTCAGCTGTCTATTCCCAAGGGTTGAACCATGTTGTTCAAGGTCCGTACCGTCTTCTTCAAGGGCCGAACCTTCTTGTTCAAGGGCCGCACTGTCTTGTTTAATGTCTTGTTCAAGGGTCGCCCTGTCTTGTTCAATTGTCGGACCGTCATATTCGAGGGCCCCACTGTCTTGTTCAAGTGACGAACCATCTTGTTCAAGATTCGAACTGTCTTGTTCAAAGGTCGACCCGTCTTGTTCAAGGGTCGACCCGTCTTGTTCAAGGGTTGTACCGTCGTGTTCAAGGGTCGACCCGTCATGTTCAAGGGTCATACCCTCGTGTTCAGGGGTCGACCCGTCTTGTTCAAGGGTCGACCCGTCGTTTTCAAGGGTCGTACCGTCGTGTTCAGGGGTCGACCCGTTTTGTTCAAGGGTCGACCCGCCGTATTCGAGGGTCGACCCGTCTTGTTCAAGGGTCGTACCGTCGTGTTCAGGGGTCGACCCGTCTTGTTCAAGGGTCGTACCGTCGTGTTCAGGGGTCGACCCTTCGTGTTCGAGGGTCGTGCCGTCGTGTTCAGGGGTCGACCCTTCGTGTTCAGGGGTCGTGCCGTCGTGTTTGAGGTCCGTGCCGTCGTGCTCAGTATGGAGGGTGGGAGTCTAACGTGACACTGGGCATGATAACTGTCGGCAGGTATCGACCTTAACGTCAAACGCGAGGTTTTTGCTCCTTCCTCACCCTCCTCGACCAACTGTTTAGCTTTCGTAGACAACAGCTGTGTCATGACAGTCGCCACTGCTCCTCCCGTTATCGCCACAGTCACCATCTGGATCAGTGGCACTCCACTTTTTCCACTAACCACATCTCATTCCCGGCCACTGATTGTCACCATTACACGAGCAGGATATGGACCAGAGATTTTACTCAGTAAGGGAAAACACCCCCCCCCCGCTCAGATATGCTGGTTATTCCAATTTTCTGAACGGATGACACCACCAAGCAGTGACCATCACCTCACGTCACTCACCTGTACTGCCAGTTACCGCTATACTGCCGCTCCTGTCTTCACTTCCATCACCACGTCGTTTACCACCAGAGGAATCCAGCCTCATCACCAACGCAGTCCCACCACACCGTCATTATCACAACAGCACTCACTTCTTCCTCTCCACCACCACCTCTGTCACCATAACAAACTGCAGCAGAGGCAAGATGGTCATGAGCAGATAAAGGACATGAAACGGAAGACGTAAATCAAGTTGGGAAAACACGTGAAGGAAGCCACACCTCCTTGTGGGCGGCTCGACGACCACCACCCACCCATCCACCGTCTCGCCTTCCACCCAGCCTCCTTCCCTCCCACGTGCCTATGCCACGACCCCAGGGTCCCCCTTCCACCCACCACCTTGTCACAACATCATTAAAAGCGCTCCTCTCCTACACATAGTTTACCTAAGGTCACATTTATGTCTGAGGTCCGCCTGGGGTTAAATACAAAGCAGAGATACACTAACAGCATTAGGCTGAGGTCCCACTGGGGTTAAGATAATGACAAAGAATAAAGTTACGAGCTTCTGGCGACACTTGTGACTCATTATGATAGTTGTGAGGGTTGGTGGCAGATGGTGGGGTGGAGGGAAGGCATCAGTGTCTTGTTTGCTGTGAGGTGGAAGCATCAATACCTTCTCTTGTTTGTTGTGAGGAGGGCATCAGTATTTGGTCTTATTAGCCATGAGGAGAGTGTCACTACTGCGTCTTGTTATGTGTGGAAAGGTTATCAATATTTCGTCTTATTGGCTATGAGGGGGACATCAAAGCTTTACTGTACGTTAGCTGTGTTAAGGGGGAGGATGTGAATTCTTCGTCTAGTCAACTGTGAGGAGGTTTCAATACTATTTCTACCTCGCTGTGATGGGGTTGGGGGAGGTTATCATGGATGCAGAATCTTGTTTGTTACGGAGGGAAATCAAGCCTTTGTCTCGGTACTTTCTGGAGACATCAGTACTTACATCTTGCTGACTCTGAGGGACGGACATCAACACACTGTCATATCAACAGTAAGGGAAATATTGATGATTTTCCCCGGTTACATGTAGAAGGAACATCAATACTTCGTCCTACCCGTTGTGTTCATAGATAATTGCATCATTGTGGATGAGAGGCAAGTCAGTGCTAAGTCTTGATGACTTTGAGAAGGACATCAACATTCATTTTCTAAACTGTGTAGGGGACATCCATACTTTGTATCTTACCTGTAATAGGGACTGTAATGTTTTGTAGCTGTGAGGAGGCTATGGGTGTATATTTTTCAAAATATGAGGAAAGAAAGAAACAATTTCTTTTGATTGTAAAGGAAGAGATCAGTACTTCTTTTCCAGGTATGAGTGGAGGCTATTTCTTATCTCTACACCTGTGAGGGGATAGTATTGCTTTATCTTTTCAAGTGTGGGATTATCACTACTTATCCTCTCAGGTGTGTGGGATCAGTCTTATTTATCCGTTCAGGTGTGAGGTGGCATTACTAGCATTCTTTTCAGCTATGAATGGAACTCAGCTTTTGCTGATACATCTGTCTCTCCTTCTGCATGGGTGTAGCTTAAACTGTGCCTTTTGTTCCTTGAATGACCACCCATAACTCGACTTGAGATTTAGATCATATTAAAGTCAAACAGTGTTCACATTCGCCCCGAAAAAAAAAAAAAAACAACGAAAAAACGCGAAAAAAGACGATATTGTCTAGACATACATAGGCAAAGTATTTCAGTGGTAGTATGGGTGCGGGACACATATCTAGGGGGGGTAGGTGGAGGTATATATTTACCATCAGACGTGATAATGAGTTAGGACAGACGAGAATAATGTTATTATCTGCCATTCTTTAGTAAACTATCTTTGGTTCAGATTCTCTCTTATTTCTGCGATATCCCGAAGGAAGACCTGTCCCGTATGTCATAGCAGGTTTTGAATCTACTTCGTCAGTAGCCACCAGTCCACTAATAAACCCCTTAAGAGCAGAGATTCCGTGGCTGCAATAAGTTTTGGAACCTTTAGTTATTGGCATTGAATTCCGTAATAATGGCAAGTGTGGATCATGGTACAGTCATAGACGAAAGTCCTGAGACACAGGTAAAGTTCCGAAGTCTCGTTTAGCACTTGGTCGAACCTGTTCAGAGCTCTCTGTCTCTTCTCACCGAGACCGAAGCCTTGATACGGCTTCGGACAGGCACGGCCTTAGACTTACGGCTGCGACGATGCTTCACACTGCTTTGCTCGGGATGTTGGAAGGTTCAGGTGGTTTGTTACCCTGAAACTTCCTGGACAGACTTGGTAGAGGTTTAACGACCAGTTGATATCTTTTATCAACCTCAGTCTTTGCCTCGAGCGATTATGATAGTCACAGATGTGAAAGCTTTCTTGAATTGTTGAAGACGGTAGATGAACCAAACGAGTCGTAACGTCTTCGAAGCAGCAGAACTGGGTCGTTTGTGTCTCTGTTGAGGCAAGTTGGTGAATATGCTCCGTCTTGTCGCCATCCATACGCAGGAACTCTCCAGTATATACGTACACACTTATACGTACGAACGTCGTGTGAACATCTTTGACTGGCACCCAGACGAAGACCAGAAATTGGTGTACATCCACAACAGTAAGGCTCTGTTATCAGAATGTGACGAAATTGGGACACACGTTCCCGGACGACGTGTGAGATATATTCTTTTTTTTTTGTTATATATATATATATATATATATATATATATATATATATATATATATATATATATATATATATATATATATATATATATATATATATAAATTTTCCAAAAGAGGGAACAGAGAAGGGGCCCAGGTGAGGATATTCCCTCAAGGGCCCAGTCCTCTGTTCTCAACGCTACCTCGCTAATGCGGGAAATGGCGAATAGTATGAAAAGAAAGATATATATATATATATATATATATATATATATATATATATATATATATATATATATATATGCCTAAGTCAGGTACTCATTTTATAGACCAAACCCTAGGGGTGGATAAACACCTGGGTTGATTGTGGACCGACTGCCGCACCCATGATTCGAACCTATTGCTCTCGACCCTGGGCGGCCCGTCAATGCGTCACGGTCAGGAACGCTAATCGCTTCACAATAAGGTCGTCACAGGCTTCGAGCATTTCCTCGAGGTACAGGAAAGATGCGAAACTGTACATAATGTGTACATTAAAAAAAAACAACCAAAAAAACAGATGTTCCAGACATAACCACTGGAAAATGACCTGTATATCGAACTTTTATCAAACCAGAAGTGGACCAGTTGTTACCCCGCCTCAGTTACTATTCACTGTTGACCTAAGTACACCAGATTAACGAGAAGAGCGAGACACGAAGACGAGTAACTCTCTACCTAACGAGCAGAACATCGGTAAAGGAGAACGAAGGAAAATAATAGGTATCTTTTATCAAAAAAATTTGAGACTACGTCATCGCGATGAGGTCAGGAAAAAAAACCATAAACCGAATCTTGAAAAACCGGAAGCTTTTGCACTGAAGTGGAGAACCCATAATCCTCCAGCCTCCACTACACACTGAGGGATAGACAGGCAGTCACACACACACACACACACACACACACACACACACGCATACGCTGCAGAGAATGTAAATATGGTGAAACACACGAGACCAGTTATTCTGTTTTAGGGAGGTGTAGACTCTGGTGTAGTGTAAACACGTCTACACGGCCCTCACACAAACAGTTCCAAAAGCAGGAGAGTGCAAACACGTCTATCATCGATACTGTCAACAAGAGTGTGTGAAGTAGTAACGCAGCGGATCGCTTGGAGGCGATGGTCTGTCACGGCAACACCCCTCCCGCCATCCGGCCTCTGGTTGACGCGGAAGGCGACGCCGGAGATCGTAATGTACCGCAGGGTGCAACGTGTGACGGAGAGTGGGGGAAACTGGGGGGTGAATGAAACGTGCCGGAATGAAACGCGTCTGTTTTTCAGCGTTTCATCACAGAACGAAAGATTATGAGAAATACGGCGAGTCGAAATGTTCCTGTCTTTGTCTGTCCGTGTCTCTCTCTCTCTCTCTCTCTCTCTCTCTCTCTCTCTCTCTCTCTCTCTCTCTCTCTCTCTCTCTCTCTCTCGTACCCGGTGGGCGCCTAACGGGAGGAAAAAATACAATCCATTGTGGGTCCTGGCAAGTCAGTAGGTATAGTGCCCGCCCCCTGCACTGTACCCGTCCCATGTCCTCATAACGATAAATCTCTCGTGTCTCGAGAGACGAGACCCTCCTCAACCCAGCCCACCTCACAGTGAAGCCCCTTGTGCCTCGTGTGTGTGTGTGGACTTGCGTCCGTGAGTAACTCATCGTATCCCCCTACCCCGCTAGTCTTTGAACGAGCCTGTGATGATGATTGATGGGCGGATTGTGATAAGGCTCGTAATGATAGTGAGACAAAATGAAAAGAGGTCGTTATGTCAGTCTCCGGACACCGCTCCGGGTCCGCTTGCCTCACCCAAACAACGGCGGGAGCGACCCGAGAGTGCGACGGGGCGACCCCGAGAGTGCGACGGGGCGACCCCGAGAGTGCGACGGGGCGACCCGAGAGTCCGTCGTAGCGACCCCGAGAGTGCGTCGGAGTGACCCCGAGAGTGCGACGGGGCGACCCCGAGAGTGCGACGGGGCGACCCGAGAGTCCGTCGTAGCGACCCCGAGAGTGCGTCGGAGTGACCCCGAGAGTGCGACGGGGCGACCCCGAGAGTGCGACTGGGCGACCCCGAGAGTGCGACGGAGCGACCCGTGAGTGCGACGGGGCGACCCGTGAGCACGACGGATCGATGATCCCTTTAAGCATATGTGATGTTTTGGCCTCTACCCTGACCGTTAAAACTCAGGTCACAGAGCTTGTTATCATACTCGAGGGTAATAGCATCGTCGTGCTCAAGGCTCGCACCGTCGTACTCAAAGGTCGTACCGTCGTGCCCAAAAGTTGTACGTCGTACTCAATGGTCCTGCCGCTGTGCTAATGGACTGTTGTGCGTTCGTGCTCTAGGGTCGTACCTTCGTGCTCAAGGGTCGTACCTTCGTGCTCAAGGGTCGTACCGTCGTTCTCATGGGTCGACAGTTTGGTCGTTACTGCCCCTGGCATTTAATACCAGTTGCTACGACTGTTGACCCATTCCTGACAATGATTAGTTCTCGCTCAGTTTTCATCCTTAAGACAACGTTTCGAGTCCTTCAGAGACAGTCTAGACTTTCAGCAACGTTTCAAGTCATCCAGGGACAGTTTGACTTTCAGCAACGTTCTCATGTCCCCGATAAACGTTGGTTATGTTGCCGGGAAACGTTTTTCAGGTATTTTGCGCAATAGGTGAAGTTCCTGAGCTGGGCTGTTGAAGTCCTCCGCCTAGTTGGCCAAGTCTTCCGCCAACGTTGGTGACGGCTTTGAGGAACGTTGATGAAGTCATTGCTTTTCAGTAATTACGGTCTGCTGAATGCAAATGAATTCAAAGAGCGGCAGACCACTGGGTCCTCACGAGGCTGTTTGTGATAGTGGAAGAGGGCAGAAAGTCGTGGATGAATGTGGTAGGAGTAGATAGACTTCAAAAGATTTTTCAAAGCGGAAGACCCTATCGTGTAACTAAGGTGGTGTAAATAATGTTAGTCTTGGATTTGAAGCGAAATATTTATCAGGTTTGTGCTTACGCGTATTTATGCCACTGCCTTCAACTACTGTAATTGGCAAGTCGTTCCTCGTGTGAACAATTCAGTTGAAGAAAATGAGCTTCGCCTCACCCGAGGTCAGATGTTTGTCCGCGAATTTATAACCATCGCTACAGGTGAGATCAGACGAACGTATCCTTAAGTAGCTCGTCTGCTCGAGATTATCATCAAAGTCTTTATTAATGAGTTTGAATACTCGTGTAAGATCACTTTCTTAACTTTCTCTATCCCATGTTGGATAGATTCATTTATTTCACTCGGTTGTCACAGGATTTGTTTCTCTATTCTCCTGTTCTAAGTTGGATAGATTCATCTTTTTCACTCGGTTCTCACAGGATTTGTTTCTCTATCCCATGTTGGATAGATTCATTTATTTCACTCGGTTCTCACAGGATTTGTTTCTCAGTCCGTGAGTCATCTTGGTAGCTCGCCTCTGTACTCTTGCCACTCTGTCTTGTGTCATTCCTTCCAGTAAGGTGACCCAAAACTGGTCATAGTATTCCAGGCGGGGACGCGCCAGTGAGGTGTGAAATGTAGAGTGAGATTACTTTTCCGCGACTTCTATTCGAAAGGCTTACCCATGAAGGCAAGAATCGTGTTCGCCTTATATCTTCATGTTTCTGTACGATGTTTTACTCGGCTTTCAGGTCACCAGAGATGATCACACCCAAGTCCTTTACCTCATTCACCTTTAGTACCGTAGCAGAGTTTATATTGTGGCTTGGCCTTTTTTTTTTTTTTTTTTTTTTGATATTATCACTGTCCTTGGCGAACGTTGATAAAATTTGTGCCTCTCAAGAAAACGTTGACGAAATTTGTGCCTCTCAAGAAACGTTGACGAAATTTGTGCCTCGAGAAAACGTTGATGAAATTTGTGCCTCCAGAAAACGTTGATGAAATTTGTGCCTCAAGAAAACGTTGACGAAATTTTTGCTTTTCAAGAAAACGTTGATGAAATTTTTGCTTCTCAAGAAAACTTTGAAATTTGTGCCTCAAGAAAACGTTGACGAAATCTTTGCTTCTCAAGAAAACGTTGACGAAATTTTTGCCTCTCAAGAAAACGTTGACGAAATTTGTGCCTCAAGAAAACGTTGACGAAATTTGTGCCTCAAGAAAACGTTGATGAATGACTTCTCGCATCAAGATTTCAGTCCCTGTAGGGTAGCATCGTATATAAATCAAAGACGGTTAACGTTTATTGACGACAGTTTTATGACTACAAAGATTTTATTTTTTTTTCATTTGATAATTGATGATAATATAGGTCCTTAAATAACGTCTTCAGCCCACGGACAATATCCGTTCTCGGTCAGTAAGCAACGTTTTCATCTCGTGGCTGATTTCCAAGCAACGTCTTCGTACATAAGTAGCGGCTTTAAGCATTAAGTGATGTTTACAGTCTTTGGCGTGATATGCCGGTACCACGAGCTGTGTTCTTATCATATAGCTTATAAGTGATGTACTATACCCTGGGTGACACCCGATCTAGCTTATAAGTGACGTACTATACCCTGGGTGACACCCGATATAGCTTATAAGTGACGTACTATACCCTGGGTGACACCCGATATAGCTTATAAGTGATGTACTATACCCTGGGTGACACCCGATATAGCTTATAAGTGATGTACTATACCCTGGGTGACACCCGATATAGCTTATAAGTGATGTACTATACCCTGGGTGACACCCGATCTAGCTTATAAGTGACGTACTATACCCTGGGTGACACCCGATATAGCTTATAAGTGACGTACTATACCCTGGGTGACACCCGATATAGCTTATAAGTGATGTACTATACCCTGGGTGACACCCGATATAGCTTATAAGTGACGTACTATACCCTGGGTGACACCCGATATAGCTTATAAGTGATGTACTATACCCTGGGTGACACCCGATATAGCTTATAAGTGATGTACTATACCCTGGGTGACACCCGATATAGCTTATAAGTGATGTACTATACCCTGGGTGACACCCGATATAGCTTATAAGTGATGTACTATACCCTGGGTGACACCCGATATAGCTTATAAGTGATGTACTATACCCTGGGTGACACCCGATATAGCTTATAAGTGACGTACTATACCCTGGGTGACACCCGATATAGCTTATAAGTGACGTACTATACCCTGGGTGACACCCGATATAGCTTATAAGTGATGTACTATACCCTGGGTGACATCCGAAGTCCGTGAGTGAAATCATCAGCTCATCTTTGGCATTTCAAGCCTTTAGGAAAGTGTTCAGATCCCTCGGGGCTTGAAGACGTCTCAAGTCCCTGCGAAGCATTCTGACTCGGACTGAGCATCGATGGTCGGAGTCTCCAGGATAAGAATCCTTCTCGGGAACCCCTCTCTCTCTCTCTCTCTCTCTCTCTCTCTCTCTCTCTCTCTCTCTCTCTCTCTCTCTCTCTCTCTCTCTCTCTCTCTCTCTCTCTCTCTCTCTCTCTCCTCCTCCTCCTTCCTCAATCCCCGGGGGACAGCGAGCACTCGCCCTGTCTGCCGCCCGAGTTATCAAAGGGAGTCACAACACCCTTGTCAGGCGTTATCTTACACCCCCACAGGCCCCTTCACTGCTATCTTAGCCGACCCTCGGATCACTCCAGGGTGGTTTGTCTTCGTGCTAGTGATGGCTGGCGAGTTGGCGGGGTTGGTTTGGTGATGTTACACTGCATCTCGTCTGGTTGTTTCGTGTGCGTAGTGGCAGTAGTAGCAGTGGTTGTTGTTATTGTTGTAGTTGTGGTTGTGGTAGTTTCCAGGTGTTGTCCATGCTGTATGGTAGGCATCTGTGGTCTGACAGGTTGTTGTGGTTGAGGTGGTAGTGACGAGGCCCTCCTGCTGTTGTTGTTGTTGGACGACGAAGCAGATGGTTGTAATTGTGCTTTGCGTTGAGTTGGTCATTTTTTTTATTTTTTTCAATTTTATCTCATTGAAGTACTAGTGTGGTTGTTCACTTGTGTGGCTCTACTGTTTCAGTGGTGGTGTCTTTGGCTTATCCAGTGTACCACTGAAGGCTGTCTGTTTGCATGTCTGGTTCCTACGTTTTTTTTCTTTCTAGGTCTTGGTTTTGTTTTGGTAAGCGGGGGGGAGGGCACAACTCATGGTTATGACGGCTTGGCCTTTGACTTGACCCTTAAGTAAGGTCAGGTCAGAGACCGGGTCCATCATGGATGCTTAAGGAGCGCAACGTCGTGCTTAAGGCGCAGTAGCTTTCGTGCTCAAGGGTCGTACCGTCGTGCTCAAGGGTCGTACCGTTGTGCTCAAGGGTCGTACCGTTGTGCTCAAGGGTCGGACCGTCGTGCTTAAGGATCGCACCGTCGTGCTCAAGGGGCGTACCGTCATGCTCAAGGGTCGTACCGTTGTGTTCTAGGATCATATCTTCGTCTATCGGTTCGTTAACAGAGTGCAACGGACCACTCAGACAGACAGACAGACACACACACACACACTCACACACACACACACATACACACACACACACACACACACACACACACAGGGCCACCACGCACATACCGCTGCTCCGCCTGTCTGTCCGTACCTGACTGGCCTGTGTTCTTTGCGCTAATCGCTGTGCCCAGACTGGGCCGCAAGACGGAGTGGCCGCAGGTCCGGACATCCAGCATGCGGCACAGGTAGCCAGACGCTATTAATCCATCACTCCCGCCCGGGCGTGGATCCATCAAGGCTCCCTCGGCCGGGCGGGGAGGTCAGGGTCGCAGCAAGGGCTTCCTGCGGCGAGGACGAGGGTCATGCAGGGAGTGCGGAATGATGGAGGGAGGGGAGTGTCATGCAGAGAGGGACGGCGTCACGTAGGGAGGGCGACGGGAGACAGGGGAGGGTAGTGTAATGTAGTGAAGTATGGGGTCTTGAGAGTAAGGTGGCGTCATGCAGGGAGGAGAGTGTGGCATGTAGGGAGGCCTGGCGTCATGCAGGGAAGGTGGAGCCATGCAGGGAGGGCAGTGGCTTGTAGGGAGGGCGGCATCATGCAGGGAGGGAAATGGAATGTAGGGAGGTTGGCGTCGTGCAGGGAGGAGAGTGTGGCATGTAGGGAGTGTGGGGTCAAGCAAGGGGGCTGGGCTGGAGTTATGCAGGGATGGCGGAGTCATACAGGGAGGGGAATGACACGCAGGGGAGGTGGCGTGCGTCCTGCTGGTAGGGTGGCGGTCGTGTAGGGAGGGTAGAGCAATGCAGGGAGGATGGACTCGTGCAAGTCAGGAGCCCTGCAGGGACGGTGATGTTATAAACACAGGTTGTCATCATGCAGGTAAAAGGGGGAGGCAAGTAAAGGTTGGCAGGAGTCATGCACAGGGGAGTCGTCGTCGTATGGTTAGGGAGGCTACCGTCATGGATAGTGTCATGCAGGTGGGATGGCGTCATGCAGGAGGTTTATTCATGAAAGGTTAGGGGGGTTTATATAGAACAAGTGGGGCTGGATTGTACGTATCATCCTGGGGGAGAACTGCTACAAGGGAAAGACTTGTGTCTTGCAAGTATGGATGTTTCTGCACAGTGGTGGTGGTGGTAGTCGAGAGACATAGATGATGCAGGAGACACTGGTTCCCTACAGGCCACGATGTGTATAGAAGGAGTGTCACTTTAGATGTTACATGAAGATGTGATGATCCTTCACATATTGCTGTTGGGAAGCAGTGTGATGGAGAGGCGTGGGGGGAAAATGATATAGTGGAAACGTGACCAACAGTGAATGAGGAGCTGTGAGGACTGTCAGAGAACAGGTGAATGGTTTAGGGGGGGAGGGCGCACGGCTAATTACGTCAAGGGCAAGGGTGAGGCATGGACGATAAGGCGTCGTGGAAGCTGAGACTTTAAACATCAGGCTTACCACCAGCTTCAAGAGGACGCTTCGGGTGTGTACGTCACGTGATGGAGAGACAGGGGCTACGGGTTTACGTCACGAGGTGTGTAGGGGATGTAGAGAGACAGCTGGACGTTACCAGAGGAAGGAAATACGACCGAAAGGCAAGGCAGGAAAGGCTACTTGAGCCCCTCGTCAAGGATAACAGCAGAACAAGAACGAGCTTCACCACTCGGTGGACACCGGGCTAGGCCGAGAAGACTGGTGCTTCAGTGCTGTACGTGCAGGGCTGGGAGATCATTAAAACCTTCTTAAGTGGGAATGGGAGGAAGAGGTCCAGAGGAACGATCAGGAAGGCATGAGCTAAACCACAAGCTCAAGGATCGCGCCAGACAGACGTAACTTAACGAAGCTGAACCCACGAGGAAAAACAGACCGTACTTGGGTGTACACTATGCATAGGCGAACAGGGGATCCTGAGGGAGACAGGTGGCGAAGATTGAGGAAGACTTGGCGTTGAGCGCCTGAGACGCCGAGTGATGCGTTCCGAAGGAGGTGGTCGAGTCGAGGTATGATGGATCTGACTCATAAACTGGTGAATGGTAAGAAGGAATAAGGAATGAATAAGCCAGAGATGGGTTAGTGAAGTGGATGAAGGGGAAGTAAATAAGCCAGAGATGGGATAGTGAAGTGGATGAAGGGGAAGTAAATAAGCCAGAGATGGGTTAGTGAAGTGGATGAAGGGGAAGTAAATAAGCCAGAGATGATTTAGTGAAATGGACGACCGCTGGAGACGTGTACAGGTCCAGATGAGGGAGGTCCTGGGCCACAAGACTATCAGCTGCAGGGAAGGAGTTACGTGGACACTACACACCACCGTGTGCAGGCGTTCATAGACCAGTTGGATAGAGGGAGGACTTAGGGTGAGAACAGGGTAGCTGCTGCTGAGTGAAAGAAAATGGAGATCAACAGAAACACTTCATAAGCAATATCCAGGGTGGAAAAAAAAAACACCATATGAACTGTCATGTGAGGCTGAGGGAATCTGAACTTCCAGTTAACAGAAAAGGGAAGGATATATGACACCCTTTGCTTCGTAGCGGATTGAGGGCATCTGTAATCATGTCCTGGATCTAAATACATCGCAATAGGGAAAAAAGAGAAATATGAAGTCTTCAATTTTGCCTCAAAAATATCCAAAAGAATCACCAAACAAAAATATTATACGAGGTGACAGTGTAAGAAAATGGAAAGGTTATTAAACTGTGTGATTCAAGAAAAACCGCGAGTTACGTTTGGCTTTACTGAAGGAACATCTACAGCTTGATCTATGGCGGTAACAGGCGCAGATGAAGGCAGAGTATAATGGTTATGAAATATGCTGGGCGGCAGAGAGAAAGAGCATCATTCATCATGTGAGGAAGCAGTGCGGTGAGCGCTACCCGCTCGCTAAGCCGCGCCCTATTGGCAAAACTCCGTCGTACGTATGTCACAGTCTCTCTCTCTCTCTCTCTCTCTCTCTCTCTCTCTCGTGCACCGCTAATCTGTATGCTCTTTCAACAGACGGAGTCTATCAATTTTATTCTCTCCATGAGTCCTCCGCCAGCGTCGTAGCGGCTAGGACACAAAACGCATCGTAAAATCCCGACTCTGCAATCAGCCGGACCGGTAAATGGGAGATAGATACAGATGGAAACACTGGGACGTGATAGACTGAGAGATTAACTCCCCCCGAAGAGATAGACCGAGATAATAAAGCAATTAAACCGACACGGACCTCAAAGACGCGGCACCTGAACGCAGATTAACACAGCGAGACTTGATAGCGAACCGCTGCAGCTGGCTGATCACAAACAGATGCACCGAAACCCAGCGAGACTTGATAGCGAACCGCTGCAGCTGGCTGATCACAAACAGATGCACCGAAACCCAGCGAGACTTGATAGCGAACCGCTGCAGCTGGCTGATCACAAACAGATGCACCGAAACCCAGCGAGACTTGATAGCGAACCGCTGCAGCGGGCTGATCACAAACAGATGCACCGAAACCCAACGACAACAAGAAGGAAAAAAGAAAAAAAGGATAATCAAGAATAAGGTCGAGTGAACAGAACGAGTGAGGTAAACCCGGAGAATATAGAGAGTGCAGGGGACAAGACATTGGACAGGAGACTTTGCTTCACTCACGAGGGACAGGACCTCGACCGAGGAGACTTCGAGGAACAGGCAACAGAGATCCGGTGGAAGGAAAGGAGAGAGAGAGGCGGCACCATCACCATCACTATCATCATCATCGTCGTCGTCTCTTCGCTCTCCACGGGCGGCGGCGGGGGTCGTCATCATCATCCCCCCCCCGCCCGCTAATCTAGCTGAAGCTAACTTGATTACCCTCACGTCTTCCCCAGCGCGAGGTCGTCATGGTAATCGGGAGGGTGTCTCGTGTTAGATTAAGCGAACACAGTTGTCACAATGATCCAGTAACAATTAAGGCGGAGAGAGAGAGAGAGAGAGAGAGAGAGAGAGAGAGAGAGAGAGAGAGAGAGAGAGAGAGAGAGAGAGGACACGCCCATCGTTCACTATATAATCCTCTTCTCCCCCACTCCCCTCTCTCTGCTCCTCCTCCTCCTCCCACCCCCACACCATCTGTACATGCTTGTCAAATCTCCGGCGGATCGCGATCTATCACGAATTGAAACGGCGGATGGCGAGTGGCTGGGGCCTCCTCTGTTTGTTTTACATATTGCTTACCAGTGGGAAATCTATGAGAGCGCAGCAAGACGCCCGATGAGTATGGTGATGCACGGGCGTGTGGGCGGTTGAGAGAGGTAGGGGGTGGTTGTTGGGTATGGCTCGAGTTGTAACAGAGAGGCCTGGTTGTTGTTGTTGTTGTGGTTGTTGGTGCTGGGCTGGTACCGGCGATGACGGGTGTATGTGTGTGTGTGTGTGTGAGAGAGAGAGAGAGAGAGAGAGAGAGAGAGAGAGAGAGAGAGAGAGAGAGAGAGAGAGAGAGAGAGAGAGAGAGAGAGAGAGAGACGGCCGTGTTGATGTGGGATGGTGGTGACGATAGGTGTAGACAAGGGATGGTTTGGCTCTGGGTAGGCGGAGCCGTGTGGATCCGTCGGGTTGAGAGTGGTGATGAGTGTGGTAGAGGGCAGTGTGGGTGGTGGTGATGAGTGTGGTAGAGGGCAGTGTGGATGGTGGTGATGAGTGTGGTAGAGGGCAGTGTGGGTGGTGGTGATGAGTGTGGTAGAGGACAGTGTGGGTGGTGGTGATGAGTGTGGTGGAGGGCAGTGTGGGTGATGGTGATGAGTGTGGTAGAGGGCAGTGTGGGTGGTGGTGATGAGTGTGGTAGAGGGCAGTGTGGGTGGTGGTGATGAGTGTGGTAGAGGGCAGTGTGGGTGGTGGTGATGAGTGTGGCGACTTTGGTGAGTTGAGGGGCTATGAACAGAGGACAGTACAGGGGAGCTTGGATGGTGGTGAGGATGAATGCGGTGGAGAAGGCAGTGTTGGGAGCATGTGTTGGAGAAGGTAGTGTTGGAGCACGAGGTGAATGGTGGGAGAATAGTGGGTGTAGAGGAGGTAGAGAGTAGGGTTTTTTGGGGGAGAGGTGGTGGCCTGTAGGAGATCGAGAGATGCTGGAGTGTTGTAGGAGGGAGTGAGGAAGGGTGGTGGAGGCAGGGGGAGAGCGCGTGGGCAGAGGAGGAAGGATGGCCAGGTACGTGGGAGGTGGCGGGGAGAGGAGGAGTCGTGTGGAGTGGACACGGAGCAACGTCATGGGTGAGTTAGAGAACGATGGCAGGGATGCCAGGGAGGGGGTGTGTGGGAGGCGGGCTGCACGTTGGGTGGGTGGGTGGCATGTTGCACGTGGGGTGGGCGGTATGTTGCACGTTGGGTGGGTGGTATGTTGCACGTGGGGTGGCAGGCTTGTTTCATGCGGGGTGGGAGGTATGTTGCATGTGGGGTTTGGAAATGTGTTTCGTGTGGAGGTATGTTGGGTATGAGGTGTGAAGAGTATTGCATGTCGGATGGGAAGCGTGTTGCCTGTGGGGCTGAAAGAGTGTTGCATGTAGAGTGGGAGGCGTGTTGCATTTGAAAGAGGAGGAGTGTTGCATGTGAGGTGGGACTTTAGATTTTTTTAGTTTTAAAGTATTTACTGTCTTGATATACACAGACAAAGCATTTCAGTGGTAGTATGGGTGCAGGGCACATAGCTAAGGGTAGGTGGAGGCCAGCCAGTACAGAACGTACAGTGGGTACAGTACATGGACATAGCAGGGTGACTGGTGGGCCCGAGTGGGGCCCAGGGGCCCCGAAGGAACCCCCCCCCCTCCCCTCCTCTCCCGACGATGGTCTAGGATACATCAGATACATGATACATAATTACAGGATTGTAAGTGATGCTGACAGCAACATAGGTAACAAGATCTGTGTCGTACATTGAAAGTGTTATATGTTACACATATGGAGAACATCCTGTTAATATTCGAATTACCGTGTATACACATACAGGTTACATATACACTGAGGTGTGCGTTTGCAACTCTGATAACAGTAGGAGAGGTTAAAGTTGCATTACATGTTGGGCATACAGTTGCAGAATACACTGGCACTGGGCGCGTGTTGCAGGGGTTGTAGGCGTGATGCGTGTGGGGTGGGGGCTGAGTTGTGCGATGTTAGGGATCAGTAAGTATGGTCGATAGTGTGGTTCGATGCGTGTGGGTAGGTGCGTGAGGACAGTGTGGGTAGATGAGTGTGGGTGGGTGCGTGAGGACAGTGTGGGTAGATGAGTGTGGGTAGGTGCGTGAGGACAGTGTGGGTAGATGAGTGTGGGTGGGTGCGTGAGGACAGTGTGGGTAGATGAGTGCGGGTGGGTGCGTGAGGACAGTGTGGGTAGATGAGTGTGGGTGGGTGCGTAAGGACAGTGTGGGTAGATGAATTTGCTGAGATGTTTATTAATGATGTTGGTAGACCAGCGCAGGTGATGTACATAGATCAATTTATACAATACTGTGGGTGATGCTGTGGGAAGTGAGTGGAAATGATGCAGCGGGAAAATTAGTGTTGATATTGATGAATGAGTAGAGATGTTGTGTTTAGGCGAATACATGTGATGTTGAAGATAAATGCCCTTTGGTGATACTCTAGGTAAAGGTAAGGATAGATCTACGAATAGATGAGTAAAAATGACAAATAGAGTGAAGTTGGTGGATAGATTTGATGTGGATAGGTGTGGATAGATGCGTTCAGGGGATGGGTGGGTGGATAAGAATGAGTGATTATTTGATCTGATGGATTATATGGACGTGTTTTGTTTGTGATTACAATTTGTGTGTTGCGGGAAGAGAGTTTCACACTGATGTTGTCCCATCTTTTACACTTGTATATTTAACATGTCTTAACCTTATGAACATACACGCACACAAACACATCTCAGTTTGCTCCGGAGAAGATGATGAAGAGCTGGGTGGGCCGTGAGACAAGGGTCCGGGATTCGAACCCAGACCCTGTGAATTAATGGATCGGTTCGCTGACCACCGCACTATGTGCATGTGTGTGTGTGTGGGGGGGGGGGGGGATGGACGTATCATGATGGTAATGGAAAACGTTAGTGATTGATAGCGTACTATGAAATTATTGGATAGAAATGAAAAAGATGGAAGGTTAAATTGCAGAGAGAGAGAGAGAGAGAGAGAGAGAGAGAGAGAGAGAGAGAGAGAGAGAGAGAGAGAGAGAGAGAGAGAGAGCTGAGTGGCCCGCCCCTGAAGTCAGCAAGTAATCAGGCACACGTGTAGGCTTCTCAGCAGTCGGGCAGATCAGCAGCAGCTGATGAGGAGCCACCCAAGCGCCCGTGTCAGCACTCAGCTGATGGCGGGGGGGGGGGGGGGGGGGGGGGGGGAGGAGATGATCCATCCAAGTGAGGGGGAGGGGGGGGGTCGTGTCAGCCGTCAGCTCCGTTCAGCAGCTGATGACCCACCCAATCACCCAACCACCCACCCCTGTAGTGGTCACGTCAGCAGCAGTCAGCTGTAGTTGTTGGCGGCTGATGAGCCACCAGCACGCACTCCTGTCAGCGAGGTCAGCTGGAGTCAGCCGCCCTGGCTGATGAGTCAGTCAGTGGTGCACCCACGTGGGCGATTCATCAATCCCGCTGAGATCAACAGCAGCTGGTCAGCCAACGCCCCTTTGGTGGACGTCTCGTGAACCAGCTGTGTGGCTGAGTAAGCCTGATCCACCCCTCACTTTCCCCAGTTCCCCGCCTCGTAGCCTGTAAGAGGAAGTGACGTATGACGCATGACGTCATGGAATCGTAATTCGTGATGCCCAAGATTGTGTCCGTCCGAATGACGAAAACCGGTTCGCGCACTCACGAACGCGAGAGGAAGGAGAGAGAGATAAAGAGATTTATGATGTCCGTGTCTGTCTTGGCTTCCCTGTTCTTTCGTTCACCCAGTGATCCTTGTGAAAGACTGAGAAAGAAATCTGCATGTGAGGGGAAGTGGAGGGCTAATGCAGGTGCTAAAGAAAACGCAGTGATAAGGGAAAACGGATTGCTAAAGAAAATGGAGTCCTGATGAAGACACACACACACACACACACACACACACACACACACACACACACACAGCTTATAAGATATTGTTTGCTGACTGGATGACCTGACGGTGACTATCGCCTGTGTTAACCAACTGTTCAGACCTGGCCAACGTCCGTGGCTGTGTTCCTCCTCCCAGATGCCGCCCGCCCCCGCACGTGACCGCATGCCGGGTGCCTACTAACCAGGCGTAGGTTAGTCGCGTTAGTTAGACCGTTTTCTTTTTCCTCCTCCCACTAACCTAAGCCGACGTAGTGTGATATAATCTACATTTTCTTTTTTTTTTTTTTTTTACGTCGCAGGGATTATGAGGCACTCTGGTATGCGAATGATGTTACTATCTCAAGGAATAAGACCATAAGAAACTGTGTTCCATCAGTAATTATATAGACAGACGGCGGGCCAACGCGTGATTCATGGTCAGCAACGCAAACCTCCATCTAATGGAAACGCGTTTGCTTATATCGATCTTTCGATACGGATCCCTCGCTGTGAGCATCGGTACTGATTATAATCCTTCATCCTCGAATAATTCATTGATAATGTCCAAAAAAGATATTATTACACAGCATATGTCCGTCCACTGGCGGTTATAAGATTACTATAACCTGAGGACATTACAACAGTCAGAATGATTGGCTTTTGTTATATGATAATTGGTGGGTGCACTAGATCAACCGTTGATATTTGAGAGTCGGTAACCAATGCCTGTCAGTAAAAGTTCGAAGAATATACATCAAACTGATATGATAAGAAGGATATAATGATCCTCAAAATTGATTATATATATATATATATATATATATATATATATATATATATATATATATATATATATATATATATATATATATATATATATATATTTCATGAACGAGGGAGAAAAATTATTTGTGACATGGTTTTCTACTCGTGCCGAGTATTCCAACATAGATCAGAGTTTGGGTAATGGAACGGTGGACGGACGAGTAAGTCGTGCTCATTTTGAGTAAGGGGGGCAGCGAGTAAGGAACAGCGGAAGACCGAGAGAGAGAGAGAGAGAGAGAGAGAGAGAGAGAGAGAGAGAGAGAGAGAGAGAGAGAGAGAGAGAGAGAGAGAGAGAGAGAGTATAACTTTCTGACTGCGTGTGCGCACAAGATTGTGCCATTATATTTTGAATTTTAATGTAATGGAAAAGCATATATATATATTTTGTTTTCTTGTTTTAAGTTATGGTTTGTTCAGTGTATCAGCTGAGTGGAGTGACCGTTCTGTCCTGTCCCCCACACTTTTTTTCCTTTTTTTTCCAGCGATTTCCTTTCCTCCACAAATAGTCCAATGCACTCATATTCTGACGACTCAACACTGCATTCATCCACATCCCTCAATTCTGCTCCCTCTTCTCTCATTTGATCTGCATCTCGTCTTGACACAGCTTCCTCGGTAAACTCGGACAGGATATCTCAGTGGGGTAGACAAAATCATGTGAAGTTTAACGCCTTCAAGACCCAATTTCTACCTATCTCTCTCTCTCGGAAACTCTCAATTCTAGTGTTTGACGGTTCTATAATTCCACCTCTTGACTCAGTGAACATACTTGGTATTACTGTAACATCCACTCTTTCTTGGAAACCCCAAATTACGGGAATAGCTAAGTGTGCCTCTAAGAAACTGGGTGGCTTTTCAGATGTCGAAACTACTTCTCCTCTGAACAGTTGCTCCGTTTATACAACGGATTGGTCCCAGGCTAATTTCTAAACTTGACCCCCTTTACCCTACGCCGCAATGTTGGTCCACTTTCCCTCTCCTATAGGTATTACTTCGGTTTTTGCACCCGAGAGCTGGCTGCTTGTGTACCCCCACCACTAACTAGACCACGCAGTACTCGGCAAGCTGCTGCGTCACATGATTATTGCGTGGCCGTAGGCGACTCAAGGACAGGCCGTTCTGACATTTGCTTCTTTCCCTACACGTCGAAGCTTTGGAACTCTCTACTTTCTCATGTCTTTCCCAATAACTATGACTTGGCATATTTCAAGAGACAGGTTTGTCACTTCCTCCAAAATTCGTAAATACTTTCCATTTGTCTTTTCTTTTCCATTTCATAGTTCTTTCTGTATTTCAATTTAGGCCCGCCCTTGAGGTGGACTTTTGTCCGTGACTGGACCCGCCAGCATCATACAAAAGCGACCATTCTTTGTTTACATGGATCAGCTGAGGCAAGCGAGTGTTCTTTGTTTATATGGATCAGCTGAGACAAGGGAGCGTTCTTTGTTTACATGGATCAGCTGGGACAAGCGACCTTTCTATGTTTACATGGATCAGCTGAGAGGGGCATGTGCTTGGCTGGTGGGTAATTCCCAGGATGATGAATGTCCCTAAAATGTAAAATTCTTTTATCAATAAAACCACATATAAATTAGACCTATTTTCCCATTCAAATACAATTCATTTTTATTACTATTATTATTGTCTTTTTTTTGTGGCAAATTTGAAGCTACGACTATTTGTCATTCAGCAATAAATTACATGTGTGTATATGTACGTCCGTCTGCATGGAAAAATACACATGTGTTTTGGGTGTAATAGGTATCCATCACAAAATGGTCATTAACATAGACTCGTCTGACAGACATCAGACATACACCTAGACTTTGTATAAGAGACATCAACTATACATCCGGACTCTGTATGATAGTCACCAAGCATACACCCAGACCCCGTATGATAGACGTCAAATATACGCTCATACTCCGTATGATAGACATAAAACATACTCCGTATGATAGACATAAAACA